>NC_090741.1:13872455-13907455 GCF_036898095.1 Palaemon carinicauda
TATATATTGACGAAGCTGGTCTAGTAGAGAGAATTTGATTGAGCTGAAAATGGTGGCAGAACGAGAAGAAAGAAAAAGAATAGTGGAAGAAGGAGAGGAAGAACTAGAAGAAAGAGATAAGACAGCAAGAAAGAGAGAGAAAATTGCTGGAAAAAGAGAAAGAAGTGCAAGAGAAATTGCCTGACAGGCATACGCAGACAAAGATGACCCTTGCTTTGCACGATCACGTGTTTAATGTGACGAATGCCCAGAGGGTAATTCCAAAACTCACAGAAGAGGCTCCAGACAAATTCCTCGATAGTTTTGTGACGGTCACATCCTTATCGAGTAAGGACGCATTGCTTATCTTACATTGTCCCAGGACCAGAGGAAGGAGTATCAAGAAGTGAAAAGGAACATGCTACAAGTGCTTCAGATGACCCCTGAATATTATAAGTTTTTGAAGCTTGTGGAAGGAAGTGGAAATGACTTTCAGGAATTACGCTTATCATGTACGGCGATGTTCTAAAAGATGGTTAAAGGCTTCTAACATGAGAGAGATGGATGATTTAGAAAAATTAATAGTGCTGGTACAATATCTACGAGGGTTTCTTGAACATATCCGAATTTATTTTAGAGAGAGACAGAGAGGGTTGAAGTAACCTGATAAAGATGCTTCGCTAAGTGAAGATTATAAAATTATCAGTCGTAAACCCTCCCTGGGTATGAAGTTTCACCGTAGTTCCGACCAAGTGTCAAGTATTCGCTGAACCAAGGAATGCAGTTCAGTAATAACTATGTAAACAAGTTCAATAGTTACATCGGAAGTACATTGGTACTGTTCCAAAGCAGAATATGATAACCAAAGCAACAATTATTGAATCATCCTCCTTCAGGTATTGTAAAAGATGTGGTTGGATGACTCAACTTCACAGAATGCAAAGACGAAGAAACAAAAGCTAAAGGACGGTGGAAGACAATCAGTCAGCTAACGTTTGAAATATGAACAAGACAACTCCAAAAAGCGTGGATGCCTTTCAGCCGTATATTTATGAAGGTATGTTCGCCGCAATAGATGGGAGCAAGCAAACCCCGCTCAAGATATTGCGCGAAACAGATTTTAACCATAGTGTAGTGACACGAGGTGCACACCTGTTGGTGGAACAGTGTTTCACAGGAGACTTGGTCAATTTTAATGGAATAGGAGGTGAGGAGGTTACCCCTATTTGCTATTTGAAACTATCAAGGAAGTTGGTAACAGGTCATTTTGATTTTGCGGTAAAGGATTCATTGGCTGTTTGAGGAGAAGTCCTGCTGGGTAATGAGGGTGGTGGAACGCCGTTTGTGCCTTGTCTCATTGTAACGGAGAAACCATTGGGTATAGTCCTACGACTAAACTTGAGAAGGACTATGCACATCTGTCTCCTAGTTGTGTGATGACTTAGAGTGTGACAAAGAAAGTGGCTGCAAAAGATGAAAGAGAAATAAAAGTAACGATGAACTAGGAGGATTTGTTTTCAGAAGAGGATTACCTTGATGATACGCAAGAGGAAAGCCCCAAGTAACCCAAAGAGGAGAGGAACGACATACAAATGAACAGGAAAACAAGGAAGCAATGGATTCAGAAGGAATAAAAAACTTAGCGTTATAAATAGGACAAGTTAGTAGAAAAAGGAGGATAAGATTGCAATGGAAGGATGCGATATTAACAGAGTTATTATACAGTGTGGTGGAGGACATAGAGGTGCAGCAGTCTTCTATATGTTATAATCTCAAGGATGGGTTGCCTATGAAGAAGCATAGACCTGCCGAAATCCCTGGGACTGCCGAATAGGGCATATAGTGTCAGATATTGATTCCCACACCGTTGAGAAGACAGATGATCGCCGTAGCACACGAGTTAGGGCACATGAGCACGTGAGCCACTTTTGCCATGTGTGTCACGGTTGTCATATGGCTGGAAACCTCAACAAGTACCTCAATAAAGCTTTCTTACACCCTATTGAAGTACGAGGAGAACCTTTTGGCAAAGGCCCGATTAAAATGATGGCAGAAAAAGGGAAAGATCAAGAGGAAACTGATGGAGAAAATGTCAAGAATTTTAGGAAAAGGATCGACAGGATAAGGAAATTTTCCCCAGAAGGCGTGAAAACAAGTTAGGGAATAATGAAGAAAACGTTTGGTATGAAAAGTACAGGTGTTGGTTAAATTATCAATGAGATTCCCTCTTGCCAGCAGTACCACCTAATTAACTTTTGCTATCTAAATTTTAACAAAAATTATGTTCGTTTATCCTTTAAAGTAATTACACTTGCATAGTATTAAACTTATTTGTTTTAACGTAAATTTCCAGAACCTTTTTCTAATGATAAACTCCTTCTTTCAAAGTTAAATGAAAACACATTTAATTTCCATTCTCTTGTGGGTGGCCAACATGAAAGCCCGTGTCTTGCATATGGCATGGCAATCTACACACACACTCATCAACGAGCTCCAAAGACCATTCTGGAATTTGGAGAAGAGCAGTGACCAAACCTACGTTATCGAAATACCAGGAAAAAGGACAAGTCAAACGAAGGCCATATTCACTTTAAACCCATACTTCAAACACCTGATTTCAACAAAAAAATTCCTTAATACAAGAAGACAAGGAAGAAATTATTCACCCTGTTTGTTTTATGTCGTCAAAGGTAAAGGAGCATTAGCGAGCCTACTGAACAGTTGAAAAGGAACTGCTAGCATTAGCTACAGCGATAAACCAATTTGAAGTTTACCTGAACATATCACAGAATGAACAGATTACAGTTTACTCGTGTCACAATCTGTTAACTTCTGTTAATAAGATGAAGAATAATAATCAAAGGTTAACTAGGTGATCATCATGTTTGCACCAGTATTGTATTAATGTAAAGCATATATCAGCTAAAGATAACGTGGTTGCAGATTATTTATCTCGGGCTGAATCAGTAGATTCAGGCCTGGAAAAATTTATCTTTTTAGGGAAGAGCTCTGTTACGAAGCTGGTCTAGTATTGAGTATATATTTCATTTATGTATTCTATTTGTGTATTTAAGGGATGTAAGCCAGCTCGTAAGGTTAGTTCCTTTCATGTAGGCTTAAGTAATTGTATGTAAATTGCATTAGACTTTTGTCATTCATTGAATTGTATTCTTCATTCAAGTCAGTATAATTATGTACATTTACGCTATTTATAACAACTAACCTTTTATCTCACGTATTTTGTTACAAAGTGTTATGTAACTTGTCTAGGTATGCTGTATGACCGATACGAGGTTTGAACACCAGTGCTTATATAATTTTTATAATTTCACGAGGTTAGAATGTGCATGAAACTTCTCGAAATAGATTTACTCTTTTTTATTGCTTCCAGGTGTAAGTGGCAGGAGTTAGCTGAGAGAGGGTTGCCTTACAAACAAGGTTAGTCCCCTGATTAATTTACTTAGTTAGTAACTTTACGCCTCTACGCCTTGGCCCCCACGCAACTAAAATTATCTATTTAAGATTATATAGAAGTTCTAAGTCAAGAGATATAAGTATTAGTATGCTACTGTAGTTAACACACATTTGGGTTCTCTTCAAATGTCATCTTTAATGTGTTATAGGTTAGAGTTGGTATGTTACATCTTCAAGTAAAGTCTAAGAAAGTTAACTTTAAAATAGTTTATTCTTTAAGAACAGTGATAACATCTCCATCACCGGAGTATAGCTGGTTTGGTTGGATGACCATTCCGTATGACATCGTAAAGTAAACTGATACAAATATCCAATTTCATACTAAAGTTTACATAGGTATCTCAGCATTTATGGAATTAATGTAAACACAACATTTATACCGGAAGATGCTTGTTCCGTTCTCACAGACAACTTCTTTCTCACGGGACTTGGTTTGTGTTTACTCTTCATGAAAAATGTTACATTGCTGAGGTTTGGCAATCGCATCCTGCTTAGAATATGACTATGGCAGTTCTCACACTTCTCTTACTTCCACAATGACCTGTAGGTCATGTGTTTTAAACAAGTAATATATAATATATTACATTAGCTGGGTCAGCTACCTAAATTTTAACAATTCAACAATATGTCAAAATATGTTTACTAGGAGTGTGACTGGATATATATATATATATATATATATATATATATATATATATATATATATATATATATATATATATATATATATACATATATATATATATATATATATATATATATATATATATATATATATATATATATATGTATATATATATATATATATATATATATATATATATATATATATATATATATATATATATATATATATATATATATATATATATATATATATATATATAAATATATATATATATATATATATATATATATATATATATATATATATATATATATATATATATATATATATATATTATTATTTTTTTTTAACTTCAGCTATGGGCAAATGAGGACGAATGTTCAAATAGGCACATTAAAAAATAATAATAACGCATACTTAACAGATATTGCCTAAACAAAGAAAAAATGCATGATAAATACAGATCACATATATGGTACATTGCTAGCAAACGATTATATGGTACCCCCCCAAAAAAAAATACTGATATACATATGATTCGGTAACTTTGTTAAAGAATAATTGTTACCTTTTTCAAAAACATAGATTATTATAATACGGTAACTAATAAAAATATTTGTTACCTTGGTAAGAATACAATTTTAGTGCACAAACACGAATTCCTTGTACGTATACGTACCACGGTTTCGTACACACACACACACACACACACACACACACATATATATATATATATATATATATATATATATATATATATATATATATATATATATATATATAGGGCTTATATATTTTATTAGATGCCCATAGATTCTGTTTTTTAACATTCAGGCTTATATATTTTATTAGGTGCTGAAAAAACGATTTATTTTTTAAATGTTTTTTTAAAATGCAAATGTTCTATAGACTCTTCTATTACATATTACTAGCGTACTAACTGCTTTTCGTGCACAACACTTTTCCAAGACAATATTACTCCTTTGAACGAATGAAGGGGCCAGTTTCAAACGGCTTTAAATTGAATTAAATAAGGAGTTTTATCTGGACATGGCAAAACGTTCTGTTTGATCTCAATACTGTTACTCTTCAACATACGCCAAACAAGGATGTTAACGGCGATAAATATCATCACTGTAACACTTACTCCCGCTAGTAGTATGTAAAAGCAACGTTCTTCATAAGTCGGTGTCGGGTGGTCTCGGTCAATTTCATCAACCGCTTAGCCACATGTGCATTGTATGGGAGAGGTAAAGATGGAATTGTTGTTGACCACGTGAAGTTCGCGAAGTAGCCTCGTTCTCTGATGATAGTCTTGATTCCATGCAACATATAATTCGGGGACGTCCCGATACAACCATCTGCTGCAACGAAGATTTGGGAATAGGACGTGGATCTGTCCGGGCATGATACATTGAAGCCGGCCTTGTCGTATCGTATCCACGAGCCGTTGTTCAGTCTGCAATTGAACTTATTATTGTCAAAGGGATAAAGCCTATCCAGACAATTTTCATTTGTATGGGAGAGAGCACCGTCTGGTACTATACCTAACTCGCATGAATCCATTAAGTTTTTATGGAATTCAAATGAGTCAGCTGTACATATTTTTTTATCCATTGCGTCTGAACAGTGAGTTAATTGATTTAAGTCTTTAATGACCGTATATGTTTCCTTGTCTGGGAAAATCAATACGTGTCCTGTCAAACTGGATATTACTGGATTTGAGTGATTCATCATGAAAGTCGGAAATGGTGATATCCTGTAAGATTGCCAGGCATCGGAAGAATCAAAGGGAATTGTAATCATAATCCTGTGATTTTCAACGCTTACTGTAATTAGGCTGTAATAAAATTCTAACTTACGTGCATCTAACAAAGGAATATAACCTAATTTCTCCCGTCCGTTCTCCACAATTAACATTAAGTCTCTTATTGGCAACAAATGGGGTGACATTACACCTTTAGTCACTAACGTGATAGCTTCCACATAGTCCTTTGATTTCTCAATGAAATGTGCAATTATATTGTGTATGTGATCTATTTTTGAATCATAATACGTTAACGTTGCCAACAAATCCTGTACTTCTATAATCTGATTGATATTACTAGAAAGTTCATTTACCAAACCCATAATTTGATTGATCGAAGCTAACTGATTCCTTAGTTCTGACATAATCAACTCATCTTGATGATTTAAAAACTCAATTTTCTTATTTTGATTACTAATCTTAAGACGATTGGAAATTCCTAAACCTAAACTTGCAATAAAACCAAAGATGTTTAGTGCAGCAAAAATAAACAGGTTACGTTTCTCAAGATTATCGTGTCCTACAGTCCACATCAAAAGGTCACGAGCCAAAGATTCTGCTTCGTAAGTCTTATTTTGCAAGTCGTCAGATAGCATCTCTGCAACTTTTAGTGTCGATGCAAGCGAACTCTCTGTATTAAAAGGAAAATGTCTTCTATGCATTTCATTTAATGAAACAGCAAACCTTGAAATGGCGCTTTTTAAGCTAGTGACGTCATTCTCTGGGAGAAAAATTGCTTGCATACGAACTTCAACAACTACGGTACTTGATATAATAAAAATGTCTTCTTGTCTTTCAACTATAGTGCCATATTTAAAATCTATACTTTTAGTTTTAGAGCTCATCCCACACGAGAAAAATGTCTGAGCGAACAATATCACTCCGGAAAATAAAAACTTCATCTTGGAAACCTGTAACGAGAAAAATATATGTAATTACTCCTGTATTAAGAAGATAAACTTTTAACATATAATGTTTATAAAAAATAAAAAAAAAATAAAAAATCTTTCCCTCACTTCCTTCCCTCTTATTTTAATTTCTTATGTGAGCCAATGGTACGATTCTCTCATCAGTGGGTTGGGATACGTTTTGAACTTTACACCTATTGACCGTTAATGTTTCCAAAATGTTAAATGGGCCTTCAAACTTAGGTGTTAGTTTATAATTGAGTCCTTTACGTACATTTACCTGTATGTATACAAGATCAGCCACGGTATATGTTTTCGTTGGCTTCGCTATTTTATCATGATTCCTTTTCCTTATGATTTGTGATTCTTCTAAATTCTTTTGAAGGATATCAAAACGACTTTTGCTTTCATTTATACATTCTTTTAAAGGACTTGATAGATTAGTTGTAGGCGTTAATACATGGAAAGGCGTTCTAACTGGGGTACCATACAATGCTTCGTGCGGTGACATTTTAATTGATATATGATATGAATGGTTCAGAGTACTCAGTACCGCAGGTATTGCAATATCCCAGTTGGGGTCTGATCCCCCTAGTGTTACTCTTAATATATTTAAAACCTTCCTATTTGCTCTTTCCACTAGCCCATTCGACTCTGGGTGATATATCATGGTATTTATTTTCTTTATGCTAAGGAATTCACACAATGAGGTAAGAAAGTGATTATTAAATTCTCCACCCGAGTCTGAGATTATCATGTGTGGAATTCCATGTTTACAAATGTAACACTCGTAAAACTTCCTAGCGCATTCAATCGCAGTTTTAGTTTTAAGCGCTATTAGTTCTATATATCGAGTTAAAGCAACTACAATTACTAAGAGGTGCTTATTTCCTCTGTCTGACTCGTAAAATCCTGTTAATAAATGTAAATGTATCTTCTCAAAGGGTTGATTGGGCACGGGATAAGCCCCTAGGCTGACAGGTGTTTTCGTATGCCCTTTGTTTTCCTGACATGTGTGACAATTAGATATGTGTTTTTTTTTCATATCTGTAAGCATCGTATGCCAATAAAACAATGATTTGGCTTTCTGTGACATTAATGAGAACCCCGGGTGTCCATGCTATAGATTTGCATGCAACCAATTTAGGACAGTGGAAATAAGTGAGATTGGTACCACTACCTGGTCGTTAGTTACATGTGTTGTCTTGCGGGTTTTCCTCGTCACGGTCCTACACAGAATATTGTCTTTGTTTATATAATTCTGCTACTTATACTTTATATATTCCTTTTCCTTATGATTGCCTTTCAAAGCATTTATATTTTTTTCTAATTTCAGATCTTTTATTTGCTCAGTCTGTAATAATTCAGCACTCACGCCCAAATCTTCTTGTTCAGATATTGTTTTAACAATAGGCATGGATGTTGATATATCTATTAATTCAGTTAAAGGCTCTGTACAAGATGACACGGGGTTGCGTGATAATGCATCAGCAATGATATTTGCTTTCCCAGGTAAATACCCGATTCTCGCGCCAAAGTCTTGAATTATCAAATGCCACTGAGTTTGTTTGGGCTGTGGTTGAAGCCTTTAAAGAAGTCGGTTAGTGGTTTATGATCAGTAAGAACCTTAACGGTATAACCGTATATTATGAACTTAAAATGCACTAGTGAATTAACAATAGCTAGCCCTTCCTTGTCTATTACTGCATACTTATTTTCGGAAGTTCTCAGTTTTCGAGAATAAAAAGCTATGGGGATAAATTGTTTTTCATATTGCTGATATCGTTTTAACAATAGGCATGGATGTTGATATATCTATTCATTCAGCTAAAAGCTCCGTACAAGATGACACGGGGTTGCATGATAATGCATCAGCAATGATATTTGCTTTCCCAGGTAAATACCCGATTCTCGCGCCAAAGTCTTGAATTATCAAATGCCACCGAGTTTGTTTGGGGCTGTGGTTGAAGCCTTTAAAGAAGTCGGTTAGTGGTTTATGATCAGTAAGACACCTTAACGGGATAACCGTATATTATGAACTTAAAATGCACTAGTGAATTAAAAATGGCTAGCCCTTCCTTGTCTATTACTGCATACTTACTTTCGGAAGTTCTCAGTTTTCGAGAATGAAAAGCTATGGGGAAAAATTGTTTTTCATATTGCTGAAGCAATACCCCACCTACTCCTAAGTCTGAGGCGTCTGTTGCAATGAAGAATTCCCTTACCGAAGTCAGGAAATTTTAAGGTATTAAACGCCTGTTGATGCTGCTCAGACCATATGAAATCTACGCCCTTCTTCGTAAGATCAGTTAAGGGAGCAGATATTATTGAATAATTGCTTATAAAACGCCTGTAATATCCACTACAACCCAGAAATTGCTGTATTCCCTTGACATTAGTAGGTATCGGAAAGTTACCGATAGCCGACACCTTATCATGGACTACTTTAAGACCTTGGCTTGACACCATGAAACCCAAATATACTAATTCTGTTTTGAAAAATTCACACTTACTAATCTTTACCCTTAAGTTATGTTGTCTTAGTCTCTGTAGTACTAGTTCTAATTTACGTAGATGTTCTTCTAAGGTGTTGGAAAAGATTACAAGGTCGTCCATATAGGCATGCAATATATCCCCTAGCAAGTCTCCAAACACTATGTTAATCAAAATGTTATGGGAGCACAACGTAAACCAAAAGGCATCCGTAAAAATTCATAATGTCCCCTGGCTGTGCTGAAGGCTGTGTATGGGATACTATTTTCTTCTAATGATAATTGGTGAAAGCCTTAAAGTAAGTCCAAACTGGTAAAATATTTATTCTGACCTAACAAAGATAAAATATCTTCAGTACATGGCATTGGGAATCGATCAGGGATCGTCTCCTCGTTTAGGAGACGGAAGTCTACGCAGAACCGCCATGTTCGATCTTTTTTCGGTACAACTACTAATGGAAAATTATAAGGGCTGTTCGATTTCCTAATGACTCCTTCTTCTAGCATTTTACCTACTTCATCATTTATTTCATTCTGGAATTTCATAGGGAGTCTGTACGAGGGTACATAGATAATTTTCTGCTTGTCCTTTAATAGAGCAGGAGCCCGCAGTGGTTTGGGTAGCTGAAAAGCGAACCAATTTTCTCAGTTATAGTAATGCTGTATGTACATCACTGTTTATGAAAACTGAAGTCTGCCGGGGATATGGTGGTGGGTGTGGCCCTCAGCGGCATGAAAGTGATATGGAAAAATTAACCTAGATCAGCTGGATAGTGAACCACTTGATAATGGTGTTGAAATGTCCCTTATACCTCCAGGAACTGGGAATGGGTACTGACAGACTTTTTGTGTGGTGGCGTGACCCTGACAGACTTACGTAACTGCCACGTCAAAATTAACCTAGATCAGCTGAAAAGCGAACCGAATGAAACTTCTTGTAAAATCATCAGTACCACCCTAAGTATAGTGAATGACCAATGACAGACAGTTTCTTTGGTGGGGTACCCCTGATAGACATGCCCAAATGTCCAGACCCCATAAGTGACCTAGATCAGCTGAAAAGCAAACCGAATTAAACTTGTTGTAAAATTATCAGTACCACTCCAGGTATAGTGAATGACCACTGACAGACAGTTTCTGTGGTGGGGTACCCCTGACAGATATGCCCAAATGACCAGACCCCATAAGTGACCTAGATCAGCTGAAAAGCGAACTAAATGAAACTTGTAAAATTATCAGTACCACTCCAGGTACAGTGAATGACCACTGACAGTTTCTGTAGTAGGGTACCCCTGACAGACATGCTCAAATGACCAAACCCCATAATTAATTCCTTCAGGATCAAGATGTAATGATGCTTTGTAACACTGGTCACTACACCCAAGTCCAGAAGGGGTTAAGCTAGATTAGCTTGTAAGCGAAACAGGTGAAATAGAATAAAACGAACATATAAAATTATCATGTATACTCATCACTGGCCAATGTTGAAGTGAACATTGTTTCCCATAGAACATCTATATCCCTGACAATGTAATGCATAATAAATATAGAAAAAGTAAATATGAATAAAATTAAAATTATGTTTTCTGTAAGACACCAAAGTAAATAACGCCATCCTGATAATAAGTGCTTATCATCGAACAGTTACAATGGAATAAGTGCATTTCCTTAAACATATATCTAATATCTAATATTTAATATCTAATATCATACATTCACAATAGAATTGATCAGACTGAATGAAAATATAATCCATAATAATTCCTTTCACATCTTTGTGGATGCTGAGAAATAATAGAAAAAAAAGAGGGATAGATCCGGCTGGCCATATATATTACATCGTTAAATGTTTTGTGCACATACTATAACCTTGCATTAAATGCATTGTGTCAATGGAGGAACAACTATTAAATATACTAATCCATCTCTTCAGTATCAGAATCTGAGTCCTCACTCCATGGCTCATCCTCACACTGGTCATAGTCACTCAGTTCATCAAGGTTATCTGTTTCCATCACTGTTTCCTCTGATTGCATAAGAATTTCCTGATCTTTGTCACTGTCATTAGCAAATAAAGAATCAGGAACGGCTGGTCCGTCAAACCAGGTTGGCTGCAACAAGTCACCATCTACTGCCCAACCATAATCAATTGTGCATAGGCCTTGATCAGGTGATTTTGTGTTAGCATGACTACACAAAACTGTCACGTAGTGTGCCCTCAGTAGTTTTTTCTTAAGTGTCCGACGTGTTGGGGGCAACAATGCGCAGTCAACCTTTTTGATATGAAGAAGTGGGTTTTCCTGAAAGGAATGTGGAATCATATGACAAAATACTTCAAAAGAGAATGTTCTTAAGTTAGATTACATTGAAATAAATGAGTAATACACTCGGAATGCTTTTCGTGTCAAAATAAATGTGGGTTGTTAAGACCATAGAGAGAGAGACAGAAAGAAATATCATAGAATGTGCATTGGAGGTTACGATTTGAATACATTGTTACTCTCTTAAGTCAATTCAAGGGAGACATGTTACATCCTGAAAACTCAACACACTTGATACATATATACCTTATCTACTGTGCCCGACATCTGCATAATTTTTCTATAACGTGCTTCATCTACATCACGTTCTTTGTTTTGGTCATACATCTTGCAAACAATGCCACGTCTATGTCAACTTCACCGTCAACTTCACCCATGTTGGAGAACAACTGGAGAAAGCTTCAAGTTGGGTCCTTCTCAAGTATTTCCAGAGGTTTGACTTTGCCCTTCCTGAAGGGGAATATGAATCATGTAGGTAACAACGGCATGACTATCTCTTCAAACTAATTAACTTCATTTTGTCATGATTCTAAATCTTTGCTGTACAATGAGTATGCCAATTTAATCTGTCATTTAAAGGTGGAACAAAATCCTACCTGTAAAAGGCTGATATGAAGTCACATCCAGTGAATGCATGGTACCCCACCAATGCTTTTGGGAGTCCTGATTTTCGCTCCTCAAGGACCTCTACAATATTGGTGATATTAATGTATCGCCTGCTGTTTCCGCTGCCACAGTCCATGAAGAAATTTTTGAAGGACCTCACTTCTGGGTCTTGATTTCCAAGTGTACCAATAAGTATAATGAGAATATCTGTATCGGATGCTCGTACAAGGACCTTGCTTCCTGAGGTATTTTCCAGGTTGAATGCTATAAGGGTATCTGCCTCCTCGTGGTTGGCCTGGAGGTGAGCTGGGCCGGTCACTGAGATCTCCTGGAAGTCATTTGGCTTATATTGGAAACATTCACCGCCATAACAGGCATACAGTGTTTTTCCATTTAGGATGTTTCAATAGTGATTTCCCCCCACCCCATTCCTTTAGCAGAAATTTTCCAAGTTCTTGAGAAGTTTTGCTTCTTTATGTCTCATTGTTTGGTTAGGTCCAGTGATTGTGTAAACAGAATCTTCTGCACCACACAATTTTCTCTCACTGTCCTTGACTGAATTTTCGACGTACTTATCAAGGCAGACATGGATTTCATCCCCTCCACCAGTGCATACTGTAGATAGGATGGTTCGGGCAATAGCTCCATACAATGTTCCAACGTTCATAACTGACAAGACAGAATGAATAAGCAGGCCTCCATCATATATCCGAACACAAATACCTTGATGTACCTCTGTTGGGATTGGTGTGTCTTTCTGGAACTCTTCCAGCCTATTCAGTAATGTATGCTTCCTGCTCTTCAAGAGTGCTCCATCAGCATGTGCCAGGGAAAGAGGATATGACGTGATTGGGTACCTGAGAACGTGCCTGAAATTGAAGTTGGTATTTTCGGCCACAACAATGATGATTCTTATGAAAAAGTCCCTCAGACTTTCAACCCTCTTTGCAGTTTCTGTAGCAGGAGTCGTCCCTTTTTTCTTCTTCTTTTCGGTTTCAGATGCAAAGTTATTCACCCTTATCCTTTTTACTGACTTCAGAAATCTTGCCGAGTCCTTGTGCCACTCTCTTTCGAATTGTTGTCTTGCTACCTGCTCCCTCTGCAATGTTCCGAGGAGATACTTCTCAGTTTCTTTTGTTGCCGCCCGCCCAGTTGCAAGGTTCACCATTGTGTCTGGAGCTTCAGGACTGAAGGGATTGCAGAATTTGTCTATTTTCTCACTTAGAGCCTGCATTTGCTTGTTGTCTTTTCTTATTCTGTATGAACGGTACTGTGCTGTGGCACTCTCTCCCACTTCAAGTCCAGCAAAAGTTCTCAGCTCCAGTACAGCCATGGCTCTCTGGGTCATGGTCATGGACCATCTTCGTCTGGCATTTTCAGAATTTCTGAAGGCTACAATCCCTTTCATACTGGACGCTGCATCCCGATTTACTGTCTGTTCAAGTGAGAGATCAACTGCCGACCTGGAGTAGTTCTTCTTTGTTCACTGTATTAAAAAAGCCCCCTTCTGAAGTATTTCTCTGAGTTGAGGGTGGGAAGATGTCAGCTTGTGTAGAAACAGTGTTCCCCATCTGGCGTAATTTGGACGATTTAAAGAGAAGAAGACATCCAGTATGACTGGGAAAACATCTATGTATCCATCTACATCATTTGTTTTAACACAACGCTGTAGCTCACGGTGTATCCTGTTTACCAGGAATACATATGTTCCCCAGAACTGAGCCATTGGGCCAATGGTTCCCTCCATGACAGAATAGAAGAATTCTTCATATTTCAGAAGGTGCTGCATAACAACTGGATCAGAGAGATGGTCTTCAACTTGATTTGATGGAATCGTCATCATCACATCTTGAAATAATTGATACTCCTCCTCTGTAAGGTCTTGCACGAAATGGTCATACAGCTTCTGTTCCATTACATTAGCCAAAAGTTCATGAATTCTTATACAACGATTGTAGAACTTCCCCTTCATGAAGCCCATCATCGAACCCTCTGCCAAGACTTTTGCTTCTGTTAGGATAAATTCTATTCCACTTTCGTTGATCATAGTTCCGATTGCACCATAAAATGCTAGCTCAATGTGAAAATTGCCTAACTTGATCAGTAACTTGTCAAAGAGAGGGGACTCGAGAGCTTGGATGGAATAAGCTTTGAGGGCAACTGCCAGATCATACGTCACGACTGCATAACTTTGTCCGGTTTCCTTTGCAACATTAAGAGTACGAATCATAGTCTCTCTCACAACTGCATTATCTGTAGGAGATTTTGGAATTGGGTCCATATAGCAGATTCGTTGCAGTGGGAGCATGTCCTTCACAAAATTGCTGATGAATCCTGCATAAAGTGGAGTGTCACCTTTTTTTCAGCTGCAAAAACCAGTACAAATCCAATGGTTTCAACTGTAGCCCTGGTCTTTGATGGAGTTGTAGAGATGAGGCGCTACCACTGCCTTGACTCGTGACTGTTGCGGCAATATTGGTGAAGATGGCTGCCTTCAAGGATTTTCTAAGTGGAGGAATTTCCTGATCATTTCCCACAAATGTTCTTCTATTTTTTCCATCACGGAACTGAAAGGAAGAGTTACTAAATTGCCCCTTGTCTTGCTCAGCTGTGTTTTGATACGTGTGACCAACAGTGGAATAAAGTGTTGCTTTTCCATCTAGTGTCTCCACATTTGCATCATTGTTGTCCCATACACAGGCTGTTGCTCTATCTTCGAGTAAATAAATACCATCAGGTGCAACATGACTACCTGATGAAACTGAATAAGCAAATTCATTTTCAAGACCTTTAGCGTCACAGTAACTAATGCTATGACCTGCACGGTTCAAAATCTGCAATGTTAACTTCGATCCTGTCAGTGAAGCTACACCCAGTCCTATTGCAGTCTGTTTTCACGGCTTAACTGTACCATGCGTAGCAATGAACACAGCATCAGATGCCATCGATGTGGCCCTTCGGTCAATTGCCCCATTTTGAGGCCCTTGTAAGTTTGGTGTAAGGCCACCTAAGAGGCTTCTAAAAAACAGCTCCAGTTGCTTTAGTATATCCGGTGCACTTTCTTTCAAATTTTGCACTGTGGCTGGATCAGGCACTTTGAATTTTGACAACTACATAATATAGGAACGAAGATGGAGGGCCACCCATATAAGTTTTTCATTTTCCTCATGTTCCTTTGTGTTGTCATACAGATGTACTCGTACCTCTTCTTCAGTGAGTGATGCGGCATGGATGAAATTTCCCCTTCTATTGTCAGCAAGCTTTACTCGGACTTGGTCACCAAATTTATCTTGAACTTTCCTTATCAGATTTTGTTGTGTATGCGTCAACATCTTGGGGATCACCTCCATTACTTGTGTATGCACCTTTGTACTTATTCAACAATGATGTCACCATCAGAGACTTTTCATTTTAGATAATTTGTTCTGTGATGAAACCACACAGTGATTTGAATGCCCTTTTATGGATATCATGAGGTGTTGCACAACTTGTTTCTGCCACTTCTGTCCCATGCATGAAATGCCATCTGCACGACTTGTGGCATTTACCCTCTTTGGCAATAAGATCAATATTGCCCATGATCTAACTTTTGAAATGGTCATTTGTGGATCTATGGGCCCGCTCCAATAGTGTATCACAGCCACCTTTTGTTGCAATTGATGTAAGCGGTTCCTCTTTTCGGCGTTTCTTTTTCCTCTCCTTCCCACAGAAGATACGCTCTCTCTTTAAGATGATGTCTCTCAGTCTTTGGAAAGACACTGCTTGACCTTGTATCTCTCTTTGATGGACCTAACTCATCTTTCGGTCTCTTCACAGCAGTGTATCTTCGGTGGCAGGAGGGATGGTACATTTCACCACAAAAGTCAGAGCTCATAATCCTCCTTGTGACTTCTTTATATTTGTCACTCATCAGGATGGAACGAATGGATGCAGCATTCTTCAAGGAGGGTCCTGTTCTCTCAATTCTCTTCAACTGTTTATCCTCTTCAGTTAACGTTTTGCAGATGAAACAGATGGAGGCCACTGCAACATTTTCTTTACCCTAGAAAAAAAACATCCACAAATAACAAACTTCTTAATACCATTACTGCTTCATACAATAACAAATGTTTGTTCTAAAACAATCTGAAAACACCACTAAAACAATTAGAAGTTGAAATTTTCATTACCTTCCCATTTACTCTTGGTGATGTACATTTATCATCATCTCCAGTTGGAGATGGCTCCTCTGTGAAACTTTCCAATAGATCTTCCACCAGGGAAGGAGATTTGTCTTGGTCCATTTCTTCAGTTACTTTGAACCTGAAACAAGTTTAAAGTTGTAAAGCACATTGAAAGATTGATTGTCAATCACTATACCTGGGGTGGTACTGATAATTTTACAATAAGTTTCATTTGGTTCGCTTTTCAGCTGATCTAGGTCACTTATGGGGTCTAGTCATTTGGGCATGTCTGTCAGGGGTACCCCACCACAGAAACTGTCTGTCAGTGGTCATTCACTATACCTGGAGTAGTACTGATGATTTTACAACAAGTTTCATTTGGTTCGCTTTTCAGCTGATCTAGGTCACTTATGGGGTCTGGTCATTTGGGCATGTCTGTCAGGGGTACCCCACCATAGAAATTATCTGTCAGTGGTCATTCACTATACCTGGAGTGGTACTGATAATTTTACAACAAGTTTCATTTCGTTCACTTTTCAGCTGATCTAGGTCACTTATGGGGTCTGGTCATTTGGGCATGTCTGTCAGGGGTACCCCACCACAGAAACTGTCTGTCAGTGATCATTCACTATACTTGGAGTGTTACTGATAATTTTACAACAAGTTTCATTTGGTTCGCTTATCAGCTGATCTAGGTCACTTATGGGGTCTGGTCATTTGGGCATGTCTGTCAGGGGTACCCCACCACAGAAACTGTCTTTCAGTGGTCATTCACTGTACCTGGGGTGGTACTGATGATTTTACAACAAGTTTCATTCGGTTCGCTTTTCAGCTGATCTAGGTCAATTTTGACGTGGCAGTAACGTAAGTCTGTCAGGGTCAAGCCACCACACAAAAAGTCTGTCAGTACCCATTCCCAGTTCCTGAAGGTATAAGGGACATTTCAACACCATTATCAAGTGGTTCACTTTCCAGCTTATCTAGGTCAATTTTTCTATATCACTTTCATGCCGCTGAGGGCCACACCCACCACCAGATCCCCGTCAGACTTCAGTTTTCATAAACAGTGATGTACATACAACATCACTATGACTAAGAAAATTGGTTCGCTTTTCAGCTACCCAAACCACTGCTGGCTCCTGGTCTATAACCTTATTTGATACTCGATCACATCTGTTTTTCCTAAGGATCTATCCGTAGTGGAAAAAACATCATGATATTCAGTTAAAAGTCCAAAAATTTTTTACTGAATTTCTTCGTCTTGAATGTCTTTATGGATTTTATTTTTAATAGATTGCATAAGGGATTCATCCGCAACTGATTGAGCGTGATTAATTTAAGCAACGGTAAGAATACGATGTTTAAAAACTTCTACATCCAAGATATGTTGATTTTTGTGAATTACTAAAGTGGTATTTAAATGATTACAGACTTCAATATTACATTGTTGATGTGAGCCTACTGTATAAATAGCTTGTGTGACAGACAATCCGTTAGTTTTCAAAGTGTCGGAAAGGATTAATATTTCATATCCAGGTAATGTTTTCTTTACTTGCACTATTAAATTCGAAGGTGCGTTTGGCTCGATAGATTACGTGTAAGATGGTATTACGGGTGAACGACAATTCTGTTGGGTCGCGTATATTATTTCTTTATTAGCGAGACAAGTTATTGGTTCTTCAACGTACGTCACTGTTTTATTTGTCGTCTCCTTTTTATCCAAAACTGATTTTAAGGTATTAGAAGACTTATAGCATTTTCCTTTGATATACACGCCGTGCTTGGCAAGGGCTAAGATAATGTTTTGATTGCCCATAGATGGGTATCCTATAATTACAGCTGGATACATATCAATGTTTTGTACAACAACAAATGTATCAGCAAACGTGCGCTTACTGACCTTGAACTGAACATGAGTTACGCTTATTACATTTAATTCATTATTTCCTATACCCGAGAGTCTTACTCCGGATTTTTCTATTGGAAAGTTCGAAAACAACAAATGATGTATCCTCAAATCCATGATATTACGTGGACTACCAGAGTCAAAAACTAATGTAAATGATCTGTGTTCTAAATTTACAGCATATAATGTTGGTCGTAACTCATTTTGGCTTATTATTGTATGAATTTGTTGCAAATCTATGGGAGCATGCACTGATTTACTTAATTCGGCCGTGTGTTTCATAGGAAAATCTATTGCCTTACAATGATCTGATAAAACATTTAATTGATTATTCAATAATACTGATGTTGACATGAATGACCTTGACCCAACATCACTCTCTTCCCCACTGGAGTTAATTATGTGGTATTTACTTTGCTCTGCACATTCTGAAAATTAGTCTGACCTTGCGAGGTCTGGTTTGACGACCCAGGCTCAGCATTATTCGAAGAAGTGTTTGTTTGTTTCGGATTCTGAACTACATTGACGTTTGGCTGTTTCTTCTTATTGAAATGAAGATTTTTCTGTTTATTTCCATATGGAACTGACTGTGGAATTGACTGTGTATTTCTAGGATTCTGTTGTGTCTTACGCGAGTAGCACTGACTATATGAATGAGTCGAACTATTATGTATCGAACAGAATTTCGTTCTGCAATCCGCAATCAAGTGACCTTGACGTTTGCAATTATAACACGTCATTCCTGCAACTTGACTATTATTAACTACATTTACTTGTTGTCGCTTTGTTTCATTTTTTGCAAAAACTTGGGTTAACACGGGATCAAGATCAGGACACTTAGACATGTGTTTCTTTATCTGTTTAATAACATCCAATTCCATACTTGCTGGCGTTAACTTTTTATCAAAACACCGCACTAAAGCTTCAGGCAACATAAATGTCATGCAAGTTAAATACATTAATCGTAAAAAATCTTTCACGGAGATGTTATCTCTAGTAACCCAAGTGTAATTACCTAAAATATCTTGATATTCATTAAGAATATCGGCTATGAGAGCTGCTCTCTCAATAACATTAAGCCGAGTCATAGTGGCTTGATTAAGTGTATTTCTTAATGTTAAAACTACATCCAAGGCTTCTTCACCCCCATAGACCGCACGTAGCCTAACTTTGAAATCATCCCAGGTAACTGCTTCTTGAAATGAAACACCCCTTAAATACGCACTTGCATCTCCTTTACAAAAGTCTATAAAACTTTTAGCTTCTTTTAACTGTACAAAAGGGTCTACGATTTGTTTGGCATTTAAATGGGCATCGATGGATGAAATCCATGACTCCACATTCTGAGGAAAGAACCCATTAACCCGACCCTGAAAAGGAAGGATTGCAGAGCGAGCATTTACAAGTGTCACAATAGGAAGGGGGTTACCATGTCCTACTGTTGGGTTACTCGGTCCAGGGGCTGGGCTCACAGAGGGTGTCATGTTTACGGTATTTCTTTTCCTGTCTCTACGACCCCTTGATATCCTATCAAAATATCTATATGAATATAGACGTCCACTGCGTAAACGCATAAGCACTAAATGATAAAGATTATAACAAAATTCCCCAAAACAATGATACTAATACAAAGATATTTCCCGAGAACTTCTGAAAGAAAGCGGAATACAAAGATATTTCCCGAGAATTTCTGAAAGAAAACGGAATTAGCACAGAGAGAAAAAAAAAATTATAGACGAGAATTCGAAGTTGAACACAGTTTCATTTAATGAAAGGCCTTTGGAGATTAGCAAACAACTGACCCCAGTAATAATGGACTATCGACTCGTGGTAACTACACCTCACTGCTCAATACTAAAATGAATAAGAAAATTGTACTTAGCTTCGGTTTATATGGCGTTGTGTGATGTCGTCATTTCCTCTCTCTCTCTCTTGATGTTTGGGTGAATGTTTTCGGTCCAATTTCCGTTGAATGTAGTGCTTCCTGGATATGTTTCTTCAATGTTTTGTAAACGTTGAATGTCAGTCCTTGGTTTTCTTAGGATGTTGATTGAAGATCCAGTTCCTTAGTTTGTATAACATTCATTTGTTGGTATTAAATGTTTCATTTCTTCAGTTGACTATGATACTTAGTCAAAATTGAAGATTCATTACTGTTGATTTCTTGAAGATCTTTCTCTGGTTTTTAGAGTTTTATTCGCTGGCTCTTGAAGATCTTTCTCTGGTTCTTAGTGTTTTATTAGCTGGTTCTAGAAGATCTTTCTCTGGTTCTTAGAGTTTTTTTCGCTTGTTCTTGAAGATCTTTCTCTGGTTCTTAGAGTTTTACCGCTGCCCCCATTTATTAGTGTGCTACTGTAGTTAACACACATTTGGGTTCTCCTCAAATGTCATCTTTAATGTGTTATAGATTAGAGTTGGTATGTTACATCTTCAAGTAAAGTCTAAGTAAGTTAACTTTAAAATAGTTTATTCTTTAAGAACAGTGTTAACATCTCCATCACCGGAGTATAGCTGGTTTGGTTGGATGACCATTCCGTATGACATCGTAAAGTAAATTGATACAAATATCCAATTTCATACTAAAGTTTACATAGGTATCTCAGCATTTATGGAATTAATGTAAACACAACATTTATACCGGAAGATGCTTGTTCCGTTCTCACAGACAACTTCTTTATCACGGGACTTGGTTTGTGTTTACTCTCCATGAAAAATGTTGCATTGCTGAGGTTTGGCAATCGCATCCTGCTTAGAATATGACTATGGCAGTTCTCACACTTCTCTTACTTCCACAATGACCTGTAGGTCATGTGCTTTAAACAAGTAGTCTATAATATATTACATATGCCCCTAGGATTGCATAAACAGCAGAAGAGATCCAGGCTATCCCTTTGAAAGAGCCTACGTCCTCTCTCCTCTCAAGTGTATCGAGTGTTTGCCCTCTCAAACGTAATTAAGAATTTTTATCCAACTTTTATTGTGTATACTGTGTTCAAGCGTTAATGAAACTTTGAATGTTATTTCAAGTGTATTGTCTTAATGTACAGTAAGTACTTGTATAATATAAATTCTTGTAACTGGCCCTTTGATGCGTTTATTAAAACAGTGAAGTGTATTTATTTCACTTATCTGTTCGGTACCCTCATGTGAGCCAAAAGATGTATGTTTAGTAGTTATATTTACGTAAATTTAATTTAGTATTTACTCATTAGTGTTAAAATGTTGAATATTTCTATTGATTATCAAGACTAAATATTTTTAGGAATTAATTTTCAGTGAAACAAATGATTGTATAAATAGCATAGAGAAATATTTTCTTGTCTTAGTCTAAGGTTTTGTTCAACATTTATTATTTTAAGTGATTTAATTTGGTTATAATTTTTTAGTGTAAGTGTTTTTTTTTTTTAAGAATATATTTATTTTTTTAAAGTTTGTATTATTTCGATCACAAATATTACTTAATTAAGAGAGCTTTGCTTGTAATCCTTGACTGGAACTGAAATAACATGTTATTTTTCAATTGTTCTTAGAGTGTAATTACCCAGTTTTGTTTTGAGTGTACCTAGAAGATCTTTGGATATTCAATGTTCATATATATTGCCGTCTGGGAGTTGTATAATTTTCTCAGAATTCGGGTATCAGTTTTCAAGTATAATAGCTTTATGTTAAAATAAACAGATGAGTATGGAGCTCGTGAGTTTATGTAATTTATCTGCTGTAATAATATATATATATATATATATATATATATATATATATATATATATATATATATATATATATATATATATATATATATATACATATATATATATCACAAGCACACGTGATTTTAATTAATGTAAATATCACCCACAAATGGCATTTAATACCGAATTCTATCTTAGGAATATATATCCACTTGGAATTCATTTTATGGTAACAGCTTCTGACCGGGTGGGGATTCGAACCACCACCTGTACGGCGGGAAACCATGCTGGCAGGGACCCTACCGACTGAGCTATCAAGAGAGACTAAAAGTTTATGACAAGTCACCCTACATATTCCTGTCGAAATCAGGAATCTGTTCATAGACTTGAAATAAACCCATCTCCACCATGATAGCTGAATCGTGAGTTTGCAACACGTGGTTATTTTAATGAACATATATCACAAGCACACGTGATTTTAATTAATGTAAATATCACCCACGAATGGCATTTAATACCGAATTCTATATTGGGAATATATATCCACTTGGAATTCATTTTATGGTAGCAGCTTCTGGCCGGGTGGGGATTCGAACCACCACCTGTACGGCTGGAAACCATGCTGGCAGGGACCCTACCGACTGAGCTATCAAGAGAGACTAAAAGTTTATGACAAGTCCCCCTACATATTCCTATCGAATTCAGGAATCTGTTCATAGACTTGAAATAAACCCATCTCCACCATGATAGCTGAATCGTGAGTTTGCAACACGTGGTTATTTTAATGAACATATATCACAAGCACACGTGATTTTAATTAATGTAAATATCACCCACGAATGGCATTTAATACCGAATTCTATCTTGGGAATATATATCCACTTGGAATTCATTTTATGGTAACAGCTTCTGGCCGGTTGGGGATTCGAACCACCACCTGTACGGCTGGAAACCATGCGTAAAATAGAAAAAATCAGCTTTAGATGCCATTTGTGGCCCATGAAAAAGCCTTTGATAGTGTACAATTTTATTGAGACTCATGTGTAATTATGGAACTCATCTTAAATATGTAAATTTGATTAAGTCTGTTCATCAGTATAACTAGGGTAAAGTTAATGATTGAGAAGTCCTATTAAATGAATTTCCAGTAAACAACTGAGGTACTCCATGAGAATGTGATATCACCTATGTTGTTTATCCTCCTCATGGATTTTGTAATGCGATCAATATTTGCAGACAGTGGAGAAGCATTGGACTAGATTGGTATTAAGAAATTTGCTGGCCTAGAATATGCTGATGACACTGTCCTTATTACAAGAACACCACAGGACTAGAAAAGCTACCTTACCGGAATGCATGAAATATCCCAGAAGGTTAGGATCAAGATAAATAAAAGAGAGGCAGTTGTCAAAAACAGAATATGCAAAGGAAGATGTAATATCACTGGAGGAAAAAAATCTGAATGAGTTAGAATCATTTAAATATTTAAGGAGTATTATCTCTAGTTCAGGGTCTTTAGAATTGAGATGACATATAAGAATCAGGTTATATATCAACTTAGTAATATTGGTGTTAATGTATGAGCATGAGTCATGGTATGACTATTTGTCATGGAATGACTATGAAACAATCTCCAACAGATTTATTAGATTTGAGAACAATGCCCTCAGAAGAATATTATGACTATGAAACAATCTCCAACAGATTTATTATATTTGAGAACAATACCCTCAGAAGAATTTTAGTAAAATGGCAGGACAGGAATAGGATTAAAACTATAAGAGAGATTACTCGTGTGTCATATTTTGACGAGATCAGGGTGACGGGTAGATGGAGACGCTTAAGGCATGCTTTTCGCACTTCCCAAGAAAGATTAGTTGACCAAACATTTAATTGCTCTCCAAAAGGTGCTAGAAGAGCTGGGAGACCCAGTCATACATGGATGAGGTCTATGAAGCTTTAAGTCGGATATGATGAATGGAGAAGTAATGAATTAAAAGCTCCAGATAGACAAGACTTTCGAAATTTAATCGAGTCCCTTTGTGTCAATTGGCGTAGGAGATATATATATATATATATATATATATATATATATATATATATATATATATATATATATATATATATATATATATATATATATATATATATATATATATATATATATACATATATATACATATATACATATATATATACATATATATATATATATATATATATATATATATATATACATATATATATATATATATATATACATATATATATACATATATATATATACATACATACATATA
This sequence comes from Palaemon carinicauda, assembly GCF_036898095.1. Classification (NCBI taxonomy): domain Eukaryota; kingdom Metazoa; phylum Arthropoda; class Malacostraca; order Decapoda; family Palaemonidae; genus Palaemon; species Palaemon carinicauda. The sequence continues at coordinate 13,896,729 of NC_090741.1, forward strand.
TATATACATACATATATATATACATACATATATATATATATATATATATATATATATATATATATATATATACATACATATATATACATACATATATATACATACTTACATATATATACATACTTACATATATATACATACTTACATATATATACATACATATATATATATATATATATATATATATATATATATATATATATATATATATATATATATGTGGGAAGGTTGGGGCATCTGGAACGCCGTAGATTTAATATAAATAGGATGGAGAAACACCAGCGTAGCATCATACATTTATTTTCCACATTTTCGAGACTTTGGCTCTCATCATCAGAGCTGTAAAATATACAAAACATACAAATTATAAAAAGACTCAGTATTAGTGTTAATATAAATAGAACAACGTAAAAGTTAAATTATTTAAAAAATGAACGAATAAAAAAAATATATATATATATATATATATATATATATATATATATATATATATATATATATATATATATATATAAAATTAAAAAGTGAAGAATGTTCAAGCTAGTACCTATCTCTATGGAGCTAAAAATCTGAGTGACGTTGTCTGGTTTGGAAAGGAGGACGTCAACTATGTTATATATAGAACTGTGGAAGAAGTCTGACCATTTAATGAAGGCACGAGCTGTTTGATTGTCAACAACTCCAAAACAGAGAGAGAATAATCATTGGGCGCTTGGGTGATAATGCGAAAATCCTTATATGAAAATGGTGTTTTACATTTTTTACAATGTTCTCGTTTGTTGGAAAATTCTTTCGTTTTCAAAGTACATCCCGTACGGTGACTGACTCCGAGATGACAAATAATCTCTAGAATCAGGTTTGTCCTTGCCTTGGTATCCACGCCGCCCGAAAAAGAGATAATTTAGGATGTTCGTATAATTGACCTTGATTTAGTGCCGCCTTTGACCTTGTTAATGATACGGCTTTTGTCTTCAAGCTCAAACAATTGGATGTTGGTGGGTCTTTTCTTAGCATCGTTATTAAATTTCCAACTAATAGATTGCGAAAAGTAGTTGTTGATGGGCACCGGAGTGAATATAAGAATGTGATATCTGGTGTTCCTCATGGTAGTGTTCTGTGCCCATTACTTTTCATACTATATATACTTGATTTATGGTTTGGCCTAGAAATCAGGCTTTTTGCATATGAGGATGATGTTACTTACTTCACCCTAATTCCATCTGCTAAATGTAAATCACGAGTTGCTGAATCCCGCAATAGAGATCTGGCTAAAATGGGAGCACAGGACAGTATTTGGGGCATGAAATTGTAACCTAACAAAACTCTAGGTACTGCACTATTGTGAGAAGTTCGAGGATAGTAGCTCTTCAACATTCAGATATCTGCATTGATAGTGTTTCTTTATCTTTACATGATTCATTCAAAAGTTAGGTGTCATTCTTGATTGTAAATCTATTTTGAGAAACACTCGGTCTGTTTCTCCTTCAATAGCATCCAAATTGGCTTATTCAGAAAGCCTCTAAGATTTTCGGTGATGAATCAATTGTGTAGCAATGTTTTCATTCTTTCATTCTGCCTTGTTTTGAGTATTGTTCTCCAAAATTTTAGACTAATAAATTCCTCATTCCTGATATACATATTAATCTTTGAAAAGTCTTTCAGTTAGTTTTTATGCAAGCTGCGTATGATTTTCCAGAATTCTGAACATCCTTTGATCTTTCTCATTCTGTATATAGTACTGGGTCTGCGGAAAATTTCAACAGTCCTGCTTTCCCCCTCATGAGGCTCAGTACAACACAGTATTCTTGAAAATCTATTTCGGCTGTGAGCAGATTGTGGAATGATCTTCCTAATCAGGCAGTTGAATCGGTGGAACTTCAGATGTTCTAACTTGCAGTGAATGTTTTTATGTTTTAATAGACTGACTTAATTCTCTTTTCATAGTGTATATATGGAAGATCTATATAAGCGTTGTTGCTGATTTTAAAAATATTTCATATTCACGATTCGTTACTTTTAATGTAAGTTATTTACTTCCTTCTCTCACCGGGTAATTTTTCTTTTTTGTTGGAGCCCTTGGGAACATAGCATCTTTTCTAACTAATAATAATAATAATAATAATAATAATAATAATAATAATAATAATAATAATAATTTTTTTTTCCTTTCTTAGGCCTCACCAAATCACATAAAATTTCATATCATGAATCTATAAATTCTGAAAACAATAATTTTGATATTTGCTATAAACAAACATTCTTTCGAGATCAGCCTATTCAAGACTGCTTTTGCTTGCACTTTCTTAGATTACAGTTTTCAAATGTTTAAGTAGGATTTATTTCGTATAATTCTACAGGAATTAAGATATGCTTCAGATTACGTGCATCGGTTTTTGCAGGATTCTATGCTGATCTTCTTATGGATACAAACTGCAGAAACTACGTTGCGAAAGATTGCGAACAGGAACAGAAATAGTTTAAATCTATCGTAGTGAATTTGAATGGGGAGAATTGGTCAATTAGCCAAACTGGTTATCCTTGTAATAGTATTTTGCCTGTATTCAAGTTTTTCTCACTTCCTCTGCAATTACATTTTTAAAAAAATGAAAGGAGAGAATGTACTGTTTTTTTTTTTTTTTCATATTCCGATTATAAAACATTAAAAATGTTATGAAGATAGTTCGACATCCATTTGCTAATTGAATTCCTGTATGGTGAGGTTGATGAATTTCCCCTTAAAACTGCGTATTTCCATAAGCATGGGTTTTAGTCCTATTTCTACATTTAAACTTTAGTCTGACATTTGAAAACCTTAATCAAGCATCAGATTAATCTCCCTTACTCATCAAGCTGTTTTGCAATATCAATATAACCTTTTCCTAGCATGCATTGTATTTTGCATAGTTTTATCAGTTTGCATTAATACATTTTTGGGTAAAAATTTTATTATATAAAATTACTGTATTTATTATAATATCCATACGAACAGAGAGAAAATATACATTTTACTAAACTCCGTCATGTTAATACGTTTTCTTACAGTTGACAACAAATCAAATTTTAGAGATTAAAAGTATATATAGATTAGAAACGATTTTGTTTTGATGTTTCTTGTGATATATGTTGAAACATACAAGATCTTTTAATATAATTATTCACAGATTGATACAATAAGCACAACTGTGTATATTACATTAGGTATGAAATTCACGATTTAATGTATCACACAATCCAAGCCTTTTTCTAGAACCCGTTCTCTGCTGCAGTGAATTTCTATCGATATATAGATTGATAACTTTGTAGAGCCTCTCGTCGCGTGAGAGGACTTGAGACTTGAAGGGATAAAGAAAGACCCCAGCTTATTGTTTTGAAGAACATTTGACGGGAGATGTATCAGAGATTCCTCTACTTTTAATCAATATTCTTTTGTTAGCTCACCACTTGAGATGTTCTCGTATCGAAAGGGAAAGAGGTTTATTTGTTTCCATCCTCGCCTTTGTCCAGTCTTTATGATAGATATTGATGTTGTGTGTTGTGGTTTGTGTTGCTTAATTAGCAGGATTTTAGTACAAAAGTGCTTTCGCTTTTAGGTTAAAATGTTACATGTAAAACGGAGGCTGTACAAGTATAATAGGCCATAATCACAAACTTTAGTGAAAATGAAATAATTTCAAATCAGTAAGTCATTGTCACCTCGTGGTTCACTCAATCACATTTATGAAATTTAAATGACTTGAGAATTTCAAGTTCTACAGCGGTTCTTTGTAAAATTATATTATAAAAGATTGATTAAAAATAGCTGCTTTGAGTTTTTTCTTACCTATCATAAGAGTATTGAATCATATTGATGTTAATAAGATGCAATTCTGAAATCTGTCATGGGTTATCGTGGAAATGATTTTGCCCTCATCTCTAAATTCAAAAATATATCTTTATTTAGATGAATATCAATAATTTACACGATTCACCGATTGTCTTCGTATATAAATTACATTTAAAAGAAGTCGGTATAAATAATGTTAAATAATGTTTATATTAGCGTTTCTCTACTTTCAACAGTGTCTTCAATAGTAAGTATCATTTATAAGTAAGTATATATATATATATATATATATATATATATATATATATATATATATATATATATTTATATATATATATATATATATATATATATATATATATATATATATATATATATTATCATGATTATGAATGCTAAAACATAGTTTACTTAAACTTGTTACATTTTTTTCTCCTCTGCTTTAACTTTTGAGATTAATATCAACAGTGTTCATATTTATTCAACCTTTTCTTTTGTTTGCGTTTATGTTTATATTCATTATTTGGATTAACGGGGTGATTTATTTTTCGGTGCATCTCCAACGCTAGGAAAGAGAATGGCCATGATAGACACCAAATTGAAGAACTTAATTATTCATAATAGGAAAATGGTTATCGAGAAGATGGTCAAGAATTTATTGATGACAACATATGAAGTTTGTTGACGTCGACCCGGTTGACCGAAATTCTTTGATGAAATGGCCTGTAGGCTGACCAGAGAAACAAGTACCTGATAATAAATATAGTTCTATTAATATTGATTATATTATTTATTTTTTTTGTGCGACTTTTTGTGCTATAATTCAGTAGGACCTTGTGAAACAGATATTTTGCCAACTGGTCAGAGAATGTATAAAGTAATCATATGCATGGAATAGAGCCGATAGAACATAACTATATACTTTCATTTTGATGTTCTGATATTCTGTAAAAGAGATATACGGCTTATAAATGACTTTAAGGAAACGAAATTACTTTCGGTATATACATATTGCAATGAATCTCAATATCATTACTCAATATAGGCCTATATTCTTCATATAGGCTCTGATAATACTGTAGACTTATTTCATGTACAATCCTTCAATGTAGCTATTTCGGGTGCTTTGACATAAACTCTATAAATATCACATCAGCATTATTACTTAGTTTGATAAAACGTTCTTAAACACTGAAGTGGATTTTTTAACGACAATAAAGTCCATATTAATTTTGTTCATACTCTAAAGTTTGGAGTACTTGAGAAAAACAAGAGAAAATGTAATTTCTCTTAGTGTGAGAGAAATTATTGGTTAATGTTGATTATGCACTTGCTTGACTATATGACTCCAAGTTTTAATGATATATTTTGTTAAATTTTCTTTTTTAAATTCATGCTCTATTATTGATATTTGCTAAAATTCAATTATTAGAGGTATTCATTTAGAGTAAATCTAAAGAAATGTAACATAGAAGTACAGCCTGCTTTAATAATTTGGTAAAAATGGAAAATGGAAAGGTTTATATCAAAGGAGACAGATGCTGAAATGGAGAGGGGGTACACAATCAAGAAGTACAGAAATAATAGATAGTAATACATATATGTTATAAATAGATATGTTGAAGCAGATTTGTTAAATTGATTTATTATAATTGAAATGTGTTTACCTGAAATGTGGTGAAAAGGGTATAAAAGGAACTAGGAGGAAGGTAAATGTGTTCGACAGACCATTCAACAAGGGTTCTATGGGGAAATATTTCAGGGAAAGCTGCAAAAGGCTTAATTATCTTCATAATAGGTTACTTAATAACATCAAATTCGTAAAACTATCGTTCCAGATTTATGAATAGTGAATATGAAATATTTTTAAGATCAGCAACAACGTTTAAATAAGTCTTTCATATATACACTATGAAGACAGACTTATGTCAGTCTATTCAGCATAAAAAAATTCCCTGCAAGTTAGACCATCTAAAGCTCCACCGATTTAACTGCCTGATTTGGAAGATCCGGCCTCACTCTGCCAACAGCTGAAATAGATTTTCTAGAATATTGTGTTGTATTGAGTTATTGTGTGCTATGACTGGCCAGGCTGCACGACATCGAATCCTTATCTCTGGTTACGGATATTTTTTCCTAGTCTACACATATTCTACCCACATTATCTTCTATTATCCTACACCTGGCAACATTGAGATTACCCAATAATTCTTATTCGTTAAGGAGTTAACTACTGCGCTGTAATTGTTCAGTGGCTACTTTACTTTGGGTAAGGGTAGAAGAGTCTTTAGCTATGGTAAGCAGCTCTTTAAGCAGAAGAACACTCTAAAACCAAACCATAAAACTCTAGCCTTGGATAGTGCCATAGCCTCTGTACCCTGGTCTTCCTCTGTCTTCGGGTAGAGTTCTCTTGCTTGAGGGTACGCTCTGGCACGCTGCTCTATTGTATTTCTCTTTCTCTTTATTTTTCTTTCAAGTTTTCGTAGTTTGTATATGAAAGACCTATTTTAGTTTAACTGTTCAAAATTATTTGATTTTAATTGCGTATTCTATAGAATTGTAGTTTATTTATATCCTGTCCTCTCCTAACTGGGCTATATTTTGCCTGTTGGAGGGATTGGGATTATAACCTGCGGCTTCTCGAACTTGGATTGAAGCTTAGCTATTAATAATAATAGTAATGATAATAATGATAATAATAATAATAATAATAATAATAATAATAATAATAATAATAATAATAATAATAATAATAATAATAATAATAATGATAATTTCCTGAAGGTTGCAAGGGCAAGAAAGGACGATTTCTATGCTGAGCCTTCACTAACTGAAGATGATTTCAAATCAGGAACACTGAACATGCTTGGCCTTTTATACAAATCCTCTCAACAATTACATATAGAAATAGGATGAGTAAGTAGCCATTGTATCACAATCTGGAGAATATGTTTCACATACTTGCTCAAGGGTAGAGTCCTCGTTGTGCAACATAAGAAAACAATGTTTCAGGCACAAGTCAGAACCAATGAGAAAAATTCTTTATGCTTCTGAAATGCAACAAGATGAGGTTTATCACCCTAGAATGTTGAAACACCCAGCCCTTTTTACCATTTGATGCAAAGTTTCAAAGAAACTGTTATGCTATTTTTATTAGCAAGCGGAGTATTAAAGAAGCAAAAAGGAAAGTTTCAGCATCTCCAGCTTTTGAATCACCAATGAGGAAACATTTAATTCAAATGGTTCATTGAATGCATAAACAGTTTATTTTTTTTTTTCTAAGAAAAGGTGTGTTTATAACCTGACTTTCCTACGATATAAGTTTATCTAGATACTAGGACTGATGATAGTACCTACAGTGGCGATTCTAGGACTCTGAAAGTGGGGGGGCCACTTCAGGGCCAATATAAATTTTGGGGGGGCATTTATTGTTGGTGGCTAGGTGGCACTCTGAAGACAATATTATGTCATTAATGAAATAACAAATGACAATAATAACACCTCATTACTTTCATAACTAGCATTTGTAAAACATATACATGTATGCCTACACAAACATTATGATAATGGAGGTTATTCGTATTACTTAAAAAAAAATATATATATATTTCTTGCAATATATTTTTAACAAAATCGCAAAAATATGGCAAAAATATCTTCAAAACAAAAATGAATCATGAGTTATGAATGTAATGTAAATATTATGTTGATATTAAAACCCCATGCAAGCATGCATGAAGTAATGCAGTGTTGCCAACAGGGCGAGTTTCCCTTTCCTGAGGTGAAGTAGATTATAGTACGTATATTTAGTGCAGCTTAATTCTACGATTATCATGCCGGCTATCAAATTCATCAACAAAACAGTCTAAATCAATTCCCTCGGCACGTGCACTTTCAATGGACAGTAATGCGATATTACTCAATCTAGCACAGGTCATGGAATTTCTGAGAAATGTTTTCACTAATTTCATTTTTGAAAAACTTCTCTCACAAGAAGCACTGGTAACAGGAAGAGTGACAGATATTAACAATAGTTTGTACAAACAGTCAAATGCAGCCTTATAAGGACTAAGGAATGGCAGGAATTGTGTAATGGATGTAGGCTGTATTGGCTCTTTCGTGAGTAATTTCTTCACCAGAGGGATCTCATATTGTAAATCATTTTGACTGACCGAGTATGCCATTGCATATGCCTTCAAGTCTTCTTCTAACAAGAATGTCTGTCCTCCAGGACAGAGAGCTGAAATACCACAGAAAATTGCATTTGACTCTTTGGAGAAACGACGGTCTAATTCACTAATTAAGCAGTCTAGGACTTCATAGAAAATCCTGATGTGTTGCACATGACATGGAACAGAAGATCCTTGACCACTTGTTTCAAACACGATAAATCCATCAAGCTTACGAGGTTTCTTTACCCGTTTTCTTGTTGTTGTTGGTGTAATGCAGCATTTCCTGCAGAGTTCATTAACCTTCTCAGAGTAATGGTCATTCAAGTCAGAGTTGCGTACATTAACTAAATGTTCATGGAGTGACGAAATTAGATTTGCTGCTTTTCCTAGGTCTGCTTGTTTATCCTGTAGCTGTGTAGACACTTTATTAACTTTTCCAAGAATATCTGTGAAAAATTGCAATAAGTAAACAAACTCTGCATCAATCTGGGCAAGCAAACCGCGAGCGGATACAGCTCGGGCACCAATGTCATCTTCAGAAATTTCCTTCAAAAGTCTCATTATGCATTGCAGACGGAGTAGAGCATTTTCACACGAAGTGGCCCGACACCACCACCTTGTGTCACTGAGATTCTGCAGTTCTCGTACTTGTTCTTTAGGCAACATTTCACGCTGTATCAAAATGAATTTCTCATGAACTACCGAGTTACTAGCAAAGATATAGAGTTCTTCAAGCAAACTAAAGAATTCAGCAGCTTCGGGTACATACTTTGCAACATTTATCAACACTAAATTGAGCCTGTGTCCATAGCAGTGTATATAATATGCAAAAGGAGCTAATCCCTCCACTCATCACTGATGCCCCATCAAATCCTAATCCTACAAGAGAAGATTTGTAATCCAACCCCAGTTTATCCAAACTCTTCAAAATAATATCTGTGATAGAGGCAGCATCCAACAAGTCCATCTGAGTGAAAGAAATGAAGCACTCCTGAATACAATTTGCTATTTCATCATAAAATCTAATAACTAATGCCAACTGCTCTGCCTTACTAACATCCTTGGCTTCATCAGCTTGAACAGAAAAGTAATGACATGACCTAACTTTTTCTGCAATTTCTTCCTTCACCATACATGCAAGTGTGTCAATCATCTCATTCTGTATTGCAGAACAAGTGTATTTTTCATTTTTTGGACCACTTTCTACTCTATCAGCTATAATAGGATCACGTTTAGCAGTGAATCTGAGAATCTTACGAACATTTCCTGGATTCAGTTCATCATCACCTTCTCTATGTCCTCTCTGCGAAATGTCTTGTGTTACAGTCAACAGGATTATTTCACCTAATGTCTTTATGTAATGACGATTTTCAAGAACTTTCTTCTGGTATGCCTCACTTATACACTGAGCAATTGATGTTTTATCAGCTTTATTTCGTTGATAGTCCGCCCATGCAATACAAGAAGTTTTGTGGCACTGAGAGGAAATGTGCTTTTCGATGGCACCATCTTTTCCATGTGCTTTCTTCCATCGTCTAAAGCCACTCTTTATGAATGCTTCATCTGCATTGCCATATGTTGGTGGAGCAAAGTGCCTGCATGCAAAACAGAACATTGCATCTCGTTCTTTAGAATATTCAGCCCATTCATATTTGTCGAACCAAGCCCCCACATTCACAAAAGACCGAGCATGAGACTTTCCTTCACTATGCCTTGGATACTCTTTTAATCGTACCTGAACAGGATTCTCAGAAGCAGATTGAGAAATGTCAGCTGGTGCAGAATCTTCCTTTTTCTGTTTCTTTGTTGGATGATCATGTGAACTTGATCTTGCAGGATTGCCAATACTTTCACGATCACAGTCTCCCTCTGACTTCTTAGCAGGTTTATCAGATTCAAGGTTTACTGTCAATGGTGTATCACATTCACTGCGTTTTTTAATTAAAAATTTATCCATGATTGTCTATAGTACAATAAAATTATCTGTGATAGTAAGTTCTGAAAAAAAAATAAATTAAATCAAATAATCACACGTAATTCACAATTAACACAACACACCTGTCACCACAGAAAAATGTGATAAAATTTGCGGTTTTGCCGACTACCGACTGGAAGAATAGAAGATGATGACAGCACGCACACACACACACTGTCACACACACACATACACACACACACACACACACCCACACCCACACCCACATATATATATATATATATATATATATATATATATATATATATATATATATATATATGTGTGTGTGTGGGTGTGTGTGTGTGTGTGTGTGTGTGTGTATAACATGTATACAGTATAATAAATATATGCACATATAGGCCTACACTATCACTGCCAACATTCACGAATCACAAAAATTATGATACAATTAGGCCTAGACGATTTTTATTATTATAGGAATTGTTTTCTATGTAAAAATAAAATGGGGTTAATTGTCACCGACTCACCAGCTACTTGTATTTTGGCCTATTTAGTTATTTTCTTTCAAATATGGCTAACGACAATATTTATATTTGGCTTTTGTCAGATCTGTTTGTGAAAAGGTTAACACTGGGTTGAAGGGTTAAAACTTGAGTTGGGATATAGACCTACATCATATAACAAAAAAATTAGTGTACATTGTTTGCTACTTTACACCCGCCTGTCAGATTCTTCTCATTCTTTTTCTAAGATTTCGTATAATTATTTTTTTACTCTATTTTCGTATCCGCTT
>NC_090741.1:13912455-13919955 GCF_036898095.1 Palaemon carinicauda
GGATATCGCGACATATCAGAGGACGTATTCTTGACACGCCACATGGCAATCTGCACCCCAAACAGAGATAACACATCGAAGGAGTCAATTGGCAAGAAAACGAAAACGAGAAAGAAAAAGGGGGAGCCGCTCCCAAGGCTCCCTCTTCTCTCGTTTCGTAAGCGTGCATTGCGCCAATCCTGGCGCCATCTGTATTCCTTGTAGCGATACACGAGGTGCTACAGATACTGTATGTAGGGAGGGGTCCTACAGCCCTTTCATAGAAAGGGAAGGGCGGGTCCATCAGGACGACATGGCCATCTCACCCAAAAATAGATTTTTCGCTTCGCTCAAAATCCGTTTTTTGGGCTCAAGCCATGTCGTCCTGATGGAAGTATACCAGAGCATTACTGTATCTGTCGATTCTCAGAACGTGCCGTACTCCCCAGAGGTAATTTTTCCCGGTCGACTAGACCTAGAGACCTAAGATGTTACCATTATACATCTTTTCAACTAACCATAAACCATGTTAGAGCTTCCTGCCCCCTACAGGGAAGAGTCCTACTAGACTCTGGAAAAGTCTCGAAGAGTACATATACCTATGTATGAATACCAGGCAAGCCAATATAGTGGTCTTACCCTATATTAAGTAAAGCATAGTTTGTAAAGAACCACTGCGTCAATATGAAATATCGACCAGTTCTCCGCACAATACTTGTATTGGACAAAGGTTTATATCCGCATAGGAGGAAACTTGTAAATCCGCCACCGTCCCCTTATGGGATGGAGTCCTCCCGTTAAGGGAAAGCATAAACCAATGCAACATAGCTTGCATAAAGGAACAATCTATTAGAATTATCCCAGATAAAGTACATAGAATGAATGCTCAATTATGCCCATAAATTGACACAGGTGAAGGAGACGCAAGGTTCTCAAGAACAGGTTTATTGATAGACAATAAATAGACAGGTTAACAATTATATATATATATATATTTATATATATATATATATATATATATATATATATATATATATATATATATATATATATATATATATATATATATATATATATATATATATATATATATATATATATATATATATATAAGAAGAGGATAACCAAAACTTTAAGCATAAGTATGATAGTAAACAGAACTTGTTTATCTGAAAGAAAAACATTATTGCCACTTTTAACATACCGAGGTATCAAAGTCATAAAAGTCTGTATTACTAATCAATCACATTAGCGTTAGAAACGCTCGGCACACATGTCTGCACTTATGCTAGGGTCACCTTTGGAAATGGAACAGTCTACGTGGGCAACTCAGTGCCCTCACTTAGTTTGTAGTACAGTATGTAACTACACACTCACCCTGGAATTAATCGTCCCAATTAAAACCACTGTTCCTCGCAGAGTTAAACAGATCTCTTTAGTTCCTCTACTTGCTTCGCATAGTGGCAAAAGAACACTCTGGAAGACTTCCAGCCAGTGTATGAACGGAGATGTTCAAAATCCATACAATTAAAGAAATTTAAGGATGAGGCAACTTTCCTCGGATCGTGACCTGCGGGTGTACTGTCAGGATCCGCTCTGCAAATAAAATCAGTGATTTTCGCTCTGAGTTGATTCAGAGATAAATTTGAGCCTGATGTTTCTCCCCTGAAGAGTTGACCACCCTTGAAGTCTGAAGTTCTACGAAGATAGACCTTTAGGCATTCTACTGGACATAGAGATGCATCTTCTTTCAGAGGGCAGATTCTCCAGGGACCCCACCTGTTGGTGGGTAACTCATTCTTGGCGAGAAACGTAGGATCCGGAAACAGGTTCAGTTCTCCCCCATCCAGGAACTGAACACGACCTCCCTCTATCGAGAGGGCTACAATCTCACTAACCCTGGCCCCGGACGCGAGTGCAAATAGGAAAATAACTTTTTGGGTCAAATCCTTTAACACACACTCCTCATTGCTCAACAGAGAAGCGAAATGAAGAACTTTGTCTAAAGACCATGAAATGGGCTTTGGAGGTGCTGAAGGTCTGAGCCTAGCGCAGGCTTTCGGAACTTTATTAAAGATCTCGTTAGCGAGGTCAACCTGGAAGGCATATAGAATGGGTCTTGTCAAAGCAGACTTACACACCGAAATCGTGTTAGCTGCCATGAGGTGGATGAAGAAAGATAAGCAGAAGTCCGTCGAGATCTCCTGCGGATTCTTCGCCTTGACTAAGGCCACCCATTTTCTCCAAGATGACTCATATTGCCTTCTAGTAGATTTGCACTTATATTCCTCTAGGAAGTCTATGCTGGCTTTCGAAATCCCGAAACGCTTTCTCACCGCTAGGGAGAGAAAATCATGAGCTGCAGGGTCCGGGTTTTCTGTAATGAAGCGCAGACAGTCGACTTCTGGACTCGCTGGGTCAGAACTGGATCTGGTAGCGGTAGAAACTTCAGCCGTAGTTCCAATGCCAGGGGGAACCACACGCTGTTCGGCCACTTGTGGGCCACTATTGCCGCTACCCCCTTGAAGGATCTCAGTTTGTTGAGGACCCTCAACAGAAGGTTGTGAGGAGGGAACAGATAAATCCTGGACCATCTGTTCCAGTCGAGGGACATCGCGTCCACTGCTTCCGCTATGGGGTCCTCGTACGGGGACACGTACAGGGGCAACTTCTTGTTGTCTTTCGTCGCAAAGAGGTCTATCAGCAGTTCTGGGACTTGACTCGGAATGAAGGAGAATGATCCTGCGTCTAAGGACCATTCCGACTCTATCGGTGTGAACCTGGATAGAGCGTCCGCTGTCACATTGCGGACTCCTTGAAGGTGAACTGCCTACAGGTACCACTTCTTCTTTTCCGCCAATCGGAAGATGGCCAACATCACCTGGTTGAGAGGTGGTGACCTCGATCCTTGTCGATTCAAGCATCTCACAACTACCTTGCTGTCCATCACCAACCTTATGTGGATCGAGTGACGAGGGGAGACTTTCTTTAAGGTAAGGAGCACTGCCATAGCTTCTAGAAAGTTTATGTGAAAGGTCTTGAATAGCTTGGACCAAGTCCCCTGGACTTTTTTCCGATGAGAGTGACCTCCCCCTCCCTCCTTCGAGGCGTCTGAGTGAATCGTCACCGACGGGGGAGGTGGCTGAAGAAGAACCGACTTCTTTAGATGTCTGGCTTGGGACCAAGGCCTGAGAAGAGTACGTAGCCGAAGCGGAACTGGTCTTCTCAGATCTCTTCGCTCGTTTGATGCATAACTTCTTCAAACTCCGGTTGCATCCTTTAGCTGTGCTCTTAGCACCGGGTCTGTCACCGAAGCAAACTGGAGAGAACCCAGTACCCTCTCCTGTTCACGTCTTGATATCCTTTCGGAATCTAGAAGTTTCTTGACAGAACCCGCTATCTCCTTCCTTTTCTTCGCCGGGATGGAGAAACGGTGTGACAATAGGTCCCAGTGGATTCCCAGCCACTGGAACTTTTGAGATGGAGAAAGTCGAGACTTTTTTCTGTTGATCTTGAAGCCTAGATACTCTAGGAACTGGATCACTTAACTGGAAGCTTGCAAGCATTCTGTCTCGGATGCTGCCCACACCAGCCAGTCGTCCAGGTAGGCTACTACCTGAATTCCCTTTAGGCGTAATTGTTTGAGAGCTACGCTCGCAAGCTTCGTGAAGATTCTTGGGGCTATATTTAGCCCGAATGGCATGGCTCTGAAGGCGTATAGTCTTCGATGTAGCTTGAACCCTAGGTAGGGGGAGAGTCAACGACTGATTGGGACGTGCCAATAGGCATCTGACAAGTCTATGGAGACGGAATATGCCCTCTTGGGCAATAAGGTCCTTATGTGTTGCAGTGTTAGCATCTTGAACTTGCAATTCACTATGAACTTGTTGAGTGGCGACAAGTCCAGAATGACTCTGAGTTTTTCCGAGTCTTTCTTGGGAACACAAAACAGCCTCCCTTGGAATTTGATGGACTTCACCTTTCGGACCACTTTTTTCTCCAACAGTTCTTGGATGTACTCCTCCAGAACGGGGGTGGAGTGTTGGAAAAACCGAGGGCACGGGTGTGGAGTGCTGTACCAGCTCCAGCCCAGTCCATTCTTGAGTAGGCTGTGGGCCCAGGGATCGAAGGTCCACCGATCCCGAAAATTCTGAAGTCTCCCTCCTACCGGTATCATCTCACTTGGACTGCCGTCCAGAGGTCTTGCCTCCCTGACCGCGACCACCCCTGAATCCCCTTCCCCTTGAGAGGCGCCTAGACGAGCCTCTGGCTGCTCCTCTAGGCTTTGCTCGAAAGGAAGTTGACTGCCCTTCGAACGTTGGGTTGAATGCCGTGGACTGTGTCGACACGGCCTGGGGTACCCATTGGAATGTGGTCGGGGTTTGTGCCACCATCTGGGGCACTGAAGGCAATGGCAATTGCAGTTGCTGTTGCTGTCTAAGTGGCTTGGCTGGCCGAGACGGTAGCCTAGTCCTCATAGTCTTTCTCTTTGGTTGAGGACCTTCATCCGGGGAAGACTTTCTTTTGATAGCCATGCCCCACTTCTGGAGAAGGTTTCTATTCTCCGTGGCGGCCTTATCAACAACTTCTTTGACCAATTTGCTAGGGAAAAGGTCTTTGCTCCAAATGTTGGAGGAGATTAGTTTCCTTGGCTCGTGCCTCACCGTAGCCGAGGTGAACACGAACTCCCTACAAGCCCTCCTCGCCCTGACGAAGCTATAAAGATCCTTCGTCACTGTGGCCAGATGAGTCTTGGCCACTACCATGAACATTTCATGGACCTTGAGGTCACTTGCCATCGTCTCAAGAGTAGTCTGAAGAGACATTCAGGCAGCCAGTCTTTCTTTTGTCTCGAGCTCTCTCTGCAAAAGAAAGTCAGAAAGTTTAGGGAGGTCCTCGCCGAAGTGACGTCCGGCAATATCAGTCTCCAACTTCCCGACTGAGAAGGTAAGATGGACGTCCTTCCAGTCTTTGTGGTCCATAGGCAGGGCCAGCGACAAGGGTTTACACTCCTCCAGGGAGGGGCAAGGCTTGCCGGCCTCGACTGCTTTTAGTACAGCCGCAAACCCTTTCTGTAAAAAGGGGAAGGCTCTAGCAGGAGAGGACACAAAGAAAGGGAGCTTCTTACTCAATGCAGCTACCTTTGAGTTCGTGAAGCCCCTCTCTTTCATCGAGGATGAAAGCAAAGCTTGAGCCTTAGCATGGTCCATCACTATGACCTCCTTCGGCTCTGTGTCCTATTTTGAAGCTGGTTCCTTCCTCAACCGGACATAACAGTCCGGATATGACCCCTTGCTGGGCCAGAATTCCACCTCCTCTAGGGGAACTGAACCCAACTTATCCGAGATGACGATCTTTCCAGTCGTCATCGGCATGTGCTCAGCATACCTCCACGGATTAGCATCTGAGCACAAGGGAAGGTCTTTCACATTGAGCCTTTTCTGGGGCCCATGTGATGCTGCAAGCCTCTGCATCTGCTGTTCCATTGCTGCCGCCTTCTCCTGATTCTCCTTCGGGGAGCGGACGATGCTGAGGGAATAGGATCAGGGATCTGAACCGGAGTAGCCGACACCTTGTCGACCTCTTCCTTTACAATGTCTGGGGCTTGAACTTCATTCTGGGCTTCTGCCAGGAGGTCTTCCTCCAGACGCTCGGACACGTCAGACATCCTGTCGTCCAACTGGATGTCTTGCAAGGCGACCGCGACTTCAGCATCCACCTGGATCTGAACTTGGGGGATTTCCTCTTGAGGCTGGGGAATCACTGCATCAGCTGATGCCCTAGGGAAAAGGTAAGCCCTCATCTTCTCACTTGGAAGATAAGGTCCAGAGGTGTTCTTCTGGAAGCCCCTTACCCAGGTACGAAGCTTCTCCCTTGCTATATCCCTTGATTCCGCCGTCCTAGGGGAATCAAAAGCCTCAGTAATCAGGTTAGAGCACACGGTACATACCTGGGGGTCCCAATACCGGAGATCACCCTTGGAGACAGCGCATGCTGCGTGCCTCCTACATAACTCATGTCCGCAGAAGTTCTTACTGCGGACGTTGCAGAAAGCACTTCCGCATTTCGGACGTACCTCCTGCAAAGAGAAGAAATTTCCATGAGTATCAAGTGAACTACGTATCACTGAATATGCACAGTTAGCATAACAAATCAGAAAGGAAAGACACACACTTGTGTTTTCCCGCACAACCAATTGTTGCAGCCTTCCAGATAATAAAATCGTATGGTTAATCTGTCCTAGAGTAACCAATGAAAAATTTCCAGAGGAAACAGGTGGAGCTCACACCTAATATATGATTTTAAAATACCGGATAATAGACAAGAAAGAACTCACTTTCTTATCTGTAAGGCAACACCAAAGGGCTGTGCAAGACAACACAAAAGTGTTAGAACACACAGTGCTGTACCAAAACTTATACTATAGTTTTCTTCCTACAGTATATGTTATACTGAAGAATACTGGTACAGTATAGAAGGTAATGTGCCGGCCGGCACTTGCCGGCGGCACACACCATAACTAGCTTTAAAGTATACTACTTAACAGCTATAAGGCGGCAGAACGCTGGTTCAAATGCATGTGCCGGCCCGCAGTAACTGCCGGCCGGCAACAGCCAATGTCGGCCGGCAATGACTGCCGGCCGGCAACTACACAAGGTAGTTCCCGGTTGCCGGCCACTGCTCATAGCGACCGGCAGACAAGGGCTTAACAATAGCCGGCCGGCAAAGGTAAACAACTGATGCCAGCCAGCAGCAAAAGAACCAGAGGACTACGACTGCCCGGCTGCTGGCCTCATAGGCCGGCAGCCGGGTCGGGTACAGCACTAGAAGAAAACAGAATGGATGCCGGGATAAGAGCGTAAACTAACTCCCAGCCCGGCAATCCGAAAGAGTGCATATAAGGAAGGGGAGAATCTAATTCAGGCTTCCTGACCAATGCCGTCTGGCTCTACAGGCAGACATGGATGAGGGACCAAGGGAGGTCCGGGCAGCACTCAAAGCAGAAGACCCTTGCCGGCCGGCAGACTCTGCCGGCCGGCAAGGGACTGAGTCAATTCCACATCCTAACCTATCTTAGGTCCAGATGTAGAATGACGTACAGTACTGTAATGGCTAGGCCATTACGGAGATAGAGGGGGAAGGGACAAAAGAGGGTCCTACCAACCTTGCTTTAGTGAAGAATCACCCGCAGCCAAGAAAACTCATCTTAGCCTAAGGGAGATTCAAGGAGGGAGGCCAGCAATACTTGCCAGCCCCCACTGAACCAAAGCAAGGAAGGTGTTGCTACTCCCAGGGAAAGGATCTGATCCTCCCACCGAGAACAGCAACCAGGACTAGTCTGCTAGATCACAAAAGAAGGAATCATCTCGTACAGAAACCTTCGGCAGTGACCTAAAGAGGCTAAGCCTCCTATGTTTGCGTCAGGCCAGCGAGGGAGACTCTACCCCAAGCCAGACAAACACAGACTCAGACTAAAAACTCTGATGTTTTGTCCCTCTCTGAAGCCAGACTTACTGGAAC
>NC_090741.1:13944562-13954562 GCF_036898095.1 Palaemon carinicauda
ATTTTACATTCAAACATAACTAAGGCTAGGACCAATAATGTAAGTTCAATCACTTACCTCTACAAACTTAAATCACATTAAATGCAGAAACAAGCATAAAAAGTACTAGACCAACCACCACCTATGTTATCCCCTCATTCTAGTTTAGTCTTAGGCACAGATCCTATTTCGGATCTTTGTCTTGCACATCTTCTGTAAGTTATATTTGCAATATTATATATGCAATAAATAAACAACCTAATATCAACTAACATTTCATGAGATTATTCGCATTCTAAAGATGAAATATGCAGTTGGGTGTTTAATATCAATATTGAATATTACACCTAAGAGTTAATTATTGTATTAACAAATCGTCCTGTGTAAAGGAAGACGGTCCTCTGCTTATGAGAAAAAAAAATGAACAAGAAATAAGTTACTTAAGTAAAAACAAGTATACGGGTAACCTAATGATCAATACAATTTATTACAAATATATAGAACATTACCTGAATAATAATATACCAGTTATTGGTCTACTGTACTGTAATAGTATTATTCATGTCTTCCAACATATGCAATCCCATAGATTTTTATCAAATTAGGTTGGCGCACGGGCTGAAAAAGCACTGGGAGTGCACAGGGTTTTAATAGGAGTATTTTCCGGTCCTCCAATCCCCAGCTCAGAAGGATTGTAATATTATATACACTAGTAATAACTATAAGTATTCCCACTAATCAATATAATTGTGTTTTAGAATTACGATTTTCCCGCAGGTTTATATTACTTTCATTTTCTATGATAAAATATAGCCTTTTCGTCAATCACCCAATAAAAATTAACATTGAGATACTTGCAAAGGAAAGTTTATTCAATTTTCACTAATTTGAAACACGTCAGATAAAATTTTTTCATGCTAGGGTAGCGGTAGCCTAGTAGATATCATTCATGACAAATTTTGTATACAAAGAGGAAAACTTGATTTTTTATAGTCTCACACATCTCAACCTCTTTTTCTTGCTTCTCTGAAGAATATTATTAACAATGATGATAATAATAATAATAATAATAATAATAATAATAATAATAATAATAATATTGACAGATTTATTATGAACTGAATTGCAAAGTGCAGTTGAAATCTGATTGAAGCACGTAGTATTTTACAGTCTTGAACCTATTCTTCACCCTTTTCTAGAAAATAGGAGAATCAGAAGTCTAATGAAACACCAGAGACTGCAACTAAGAGAATCGCAGGACCCGGCATAACTCCCAAAACAAGGCTTTGAGGGTAATACTGATGGGGAATGACGTGTCTTTATGTGTGGTATCTCTAGATAGAGTTACATTTGAGAAAAAACTAGGTTGATCGTAATGGGGATGGCTGCGAGGAAATCTTATAGTGCTGGTCATAGATAGGCTGGTGGAACAAAGTGTGTGAGTGCACAGTTAGGTTTTAACTGAAAGGCGTGGTAAATGCAACTAACTTTATTTCAACAGACAGCTTGCTTTTCTACAAAACTTTCAGTGGAGGGAGGTCACAAAAATTAAATTGTAGTTGGTTGTTGGATTAAGGTGATTTCCAGGAGATTCACTAATGATGTCCACAATTGGGAGATCAGAAGAAATATACTCAGGAATACCAAATCTTGCTATCCATCCTGAGAGTAAAGCGGATGTACATGAGGCAAACGTTACAGTTTCTATGGGAATGGATTCAGGACAGCGAGTGGAGCGGTCAATAATGGCAAACAGGTATAGACGTCCTTGTAATGTGGGTAGGGGCTAACTTTATCTACATGAATTTGGGCAAAACGACGCTGAATTTGAGGAAAGTTGCCAAATCCCGAATCCGTGTGTCATTGTACTTTTGAAGTTTGGCATGAAGTAGAGAGGCAGACCCAATCCTTAGCATCCTTAGTAATGCCATGCCAAGTGAACTTCGTCTTCAGTGGCTGTGCAGTGGATTGGTGCAAAGGATGTGAAGAGCCATAAATGAAATTAAACACTTGTCAGTGTGTGGGTCTAGATCCACCTGTACTGGCATCACAGAGGAGGGTGGCGTTGGAGTTGTAAAGAGGGATGTGTTTCAAACAGAGGGATTTGCAGGATGTTCAACATGCTTGGTAGCCAATATGTTTCTTGAAAGGGCTTTAGCAACAGAATTCTTTTTCCTATGAACGCATTGAAGGGTGCAATTGTATTCAGCCAAGGCAGAGATATATGTGTTGATGGCCGGACCAGGCGTTGGACAATTGAGGGAAGTAGTACACCAAAGGCATGTGGTCTCTCCGAATAACAAAGGGCGTATCTTCCAAGCGACGAAAGTGATGGACAACCAAGTTCACCACCAGCAGTTTGCAGTCAAAGGTAAAGTAGCCCGATTCGGCCTGCGACAGTTTTCTACTGAAGAAGGCCAATGGGCGGGGTGAGTCGTTTACCACCTGCTCGAGGACTGCACCAATAGCGATGTCACTTGCATCGTTGGAGAGAAGAAGAGTTGCATGTGGTGCAGGAAAAGTGAGAGTAGTAGTGGTTGATAAGACATTCTTTACGTTGCAGAAGGCCCCTTCTTAAAGGGGACTACACTTCAGGTCTTTTGGCCTTGATGGGAGGTGTAGAGGGGCAAGAGTAACATCGATGGCTGTCAGGAAACAGTTATAATAGTTGATCATGCCCAAGAATTTATACAGTCCTTTGACAGCCAAGGGCTCGGGGAAGTTATGAACAACTGCCACCTTTTCTGGGAGTGTATGGACTCCTTCAGGAGTTATGCAGTGCCCTAAAAAACGATACTTTGCTGGCACCAAAGGTACTAAAAGGCTATTCTGCTGTAGGTGGTCGAGCACGGTGCGTAGGTGAGGGAGGCGTTACTCTTTGTAGGAAAAGAACACAAGTATGTTGTCCATGTAACATATATGGACAAGAAAGTCCCATAAGAGGCCCCGCATGAAGTGTTGAAAAGTAGCCCCAGCATTACAAATGTCAAAACAGGAGTTATCAAAGGCGTATGTACCAAAGAGGGAGGTGATGGCAGTCTTAGGGATGTCTTCTGGGTTCATGGGCACTTGATAATACTCCTTCAGGAGGTCGAGAGTGGAGAAAACCTTCGTTGTGAACAAGTAGGTCCCTCCGTGGTCAGCAATGTGCGAGCGCACACTTAGGTTGCAACTGAGAAGCACGTAACTTTATTTCAATAGACAACGGGCTTTTATAGAAGACTTTTGATGGAAGGTCACAAAAACTAAAACACATCAATTCATGAAAAGAAAGGCTTAAACTAGTTCTGTTAACAGTGAGGTGTAGAGTGAGATATACAATAAAAAAGGTAATACCATTACAATGTACGAGTGAGCGTGACATGTGCGGTACAATGGCAAATGATAGGTAATGGCAGATTTGCCAGAACAGATTACTTTTTCTTAACCCTGGCAAGGAAAGGAGAAGGGCTATTGGTTCCCAAATAGCACAAAAACCTTAATACAAATTGAACCTTTATTATTTACAGATGCCGTTTCTGATGGTAACACGCAGGGTACACTATGGGTACCAAATCTATGATCTTGAACTGTGATAAAATTTCAAATTGACCTTTCGAGATAAAAAATGTACACTATTCGATGTAACTTGACGAGTCTTCATTAATTTAGGTGCAATTGGGAAAACACTAATTGGCAAAATCTGACCCTCGACTTGGCATCAGAAGCCACCTCATGACGTCCAGCTCACTTGGTTTTGTCCTGAGTATCTAGCTTAATTATGAACTAAGCACAAGATGATGTTGTATCAAGGCCCCTTACCTAACATGTTATGAAAAAGCAAAACATGACGAAAGTTAAAGATTTAAACGGAAAAGAAGTTAAGCCAGATTATATATCCACCTTATCTGATGACGGTTGAAATGTGTAGTGTTTAAACTTGCTTTATTGTAAATATAGAAATGTGACATTGGAAGGCAAAAAAAAAATCTGTTTGTATTGTTATTTCGAAACTATTGAAGTTCATTATCTTAGCCCCAAGGAGTGATTGTCATCATCTAATAAAGTAGAATAACATGATACTGCTGTTAACAGCAATAAAAACAAAATAAATGATTGTATGAAAATATAAACAATGCAATGTAGGTGAGCAATAGAGCAGTCTTGTGGCATAGACGTGGTGCGTGATTCACGTAAGTACCCCATGGCAATGCATCAAATCAATGCTGGGCTCTAGTAATACATAGGGACTCTAATGGAGAAAATATAACTTCATAGGTGTTTTAAACAAGCCTGTCCTTTTATGGACATATTAAAACCGTTCCAACGATCAAATAATCCCATTTTTTAGAATATGACTTCCTTTTACACTCCTATCGTACCAACCATATGTCCCACGATCGTATAAAGTAACGACATTTCTCTTTTTTGTATAGTCTCATTTGTATCTGCGCTCTCCCCTCGCACCGATAACAACCTGAATCAACTTGTCTGTTTTTCTCACCGTTACCAGAAACAGTTGTTGGTTGAACAGGCAGCAGCCTGATATATGTTATGACCTTCTTGCCTGGAATTGATGTGTCTATAAACCAATATTTTGTAATGAAGTTACTCAGTTGCCTTCATCCTGCCTTTTTAGTCACAGCTTCTCACACCCCTCACATTGGTGACCCCTGAAGTTGACTTGCTCGCCCCACTGTCAGTGCGCAGAAGTCCAGTTCCGCAAAAAGGGCGTACCTCACTCAACCACCAAAGCAGATCATGTTCTCACAGCGATACCCGAGGACACCTACTTGGAAATCTCCAACTTCCTTTGTGAACAAGGAGACACCCCAATAGCATATGACACCCTCAAAACATACCTTCTGCAGCAGTACTCGCCGTCGCCAGCCGCCCGTATAGCAAAACCTTTTCGGCTCTAATAACAAACATTGGGGGAACAAAGGGTTTCGCTCACACTCAGGGAAATAACCAGTATCACTTGTCTGCAAATTGCCACAGACGGCTCTCTTCGTGAGGTGAACCTACTTCGTGCCCTTAGGGTACGCCCTTTACCCAAACCTTTACGCACTGCCATACCCGATGTCAATAGTTTACCCATAAAGGAGTTCATGACCAACGCCGGTGCCCATATGGACAGCTACTTCACGACCTTCAAGACCTTCATCAACGCCTCCACTCCTGACGAGGAGGAGAGCTATTCAACGTCAACCGAAGCTGATGTGAATTATGTGCCAGAGTGGCAACAAAAGCACTCATCACCCACCACTCGCTCGTGCCCCAACCAACGACTTCTACAGCCACTTACTACTGCCCATCGGCCGCAGTTTTGCTACTACCACTACAGATTCGAGGCTGACGCGAAGAAATGTTCCAAAGATTATAAGTGACCAAAAAACGTGTATATAGGCCATCGCTCATGGCGGTGGCCTCCCGTGTTTCTAATGTTTTCTTTTTACATAATGCAGGAACGGGCATGTGATTTTTGGTAGACACGGTTGCTTGGCATTCTCTTTTTCCAAGGGAACTCTTCAGGACACGACGTAGTCTGTCTAAGTCTGCCGACGTCCGCCTGGTAGTTGCCAATGGATCTGCGATACCCACCTACGATTACGGGAACCTCACATTATCGTTTGGAAACGGTAAATTTAATTTGAAGTTTCTCGTTGCTGACGTCACATTGCTAATCCTCGGTGGGGATTTCCTCTATCATTTCCACCTTCTGGTCGATGTCGCCCACCGAAAGATTGGTCAACCCGCCCCCACCAACATCACTCTCCACATCAGTGCACCCAAGAATGCCTACGCACACCTCCTCGCATCATACCCGGAGGTTTTACATACAGAACATCACCAAACACCCACGGTTCCTGCAAAGCACCATATTTATCACCACATTAAGACGTCGGGACCCCCAAGTCTTCGTAAAATTCAGACGTCTGGCACCAGATCTATTGGCAGTCGCCAAACAGACATTCGCCGAAATGGAGGACATGGGCCTTTGCCAAAAGGCCTGCAGCCCATGGTCGTCACCCTTACACATCGTCCTGAAGAAAGATGGCTCCCTCCATCCGTGCTGAGATTACAGGCACCTGGGCATGCAAACAGAACTGGATCACTACCCCCTCCCAAACATCGCCGACGTGACCTCCTACTTGCACAAAGCGAACGTTTTCGCCATGCTCGACCTCCCGAAGGGGTATTATCAGGTGCCTATGAACCCAGAAGACATCCCCAAGACTGCCATCACGACTACGTTCAGTACATATTCCTTCAATTATTCCTGTTTTGCCCTTCATAATGCTGGGGCCACTTTTCATCGTCTCATGGATGGCATCTTAGAGGACCTCCCCTCCTGTGTATGTTATGTGGACGACATACTTGTGTTCTCTTCCTCAAAAGAGGAACACATCCGTCACCTGAGCATCATGCTTGACCGCCTGCAACAAAATGGTCTTGTAGTCCGGTTCGACAAGTGTACTTTTGACGCCAACTAAGAGTTGATCTGAGGGCACCGCATCACTCCTGAAGGAGTCCATCCCCTCCCCGAGAAGGTAGCAGCCGTTCACAACTTCCCCACGCCCTCGACCATCAAAGCACTGCAGGAATTCTTAGGCATGATCAACTATTATCACCGTTTTCTGCCAGCCATTGCTACTATAGCTCCTCTCTACGCCTCCCTCAAGGGCAAGTCAAAAGACCTGAAGTGGGGTCCCCTTCAAGAAGCAGCCTTCTGCAATGCAAGGAATACCCATTCAACTGCTGCTGTTTTCACTCTTCCCATCCTACATGCCACTCTCCTTCTCTCTACCGATGCCAGTGACGTCCCTATTGGTGCAGTACTCGAACAGGTGGTCAATGGCTCACCCCGCCCGCTGGCCTCCTTCAGCAAAAAACTGTCCAAGGCAGAATCGGGTTATTCTACCATCGATCCAGAATTGCTGGCGGTGCACTTGGCTGTCCGTCACTTTCGCCATTTCTTAGAAGGTACGCCCTTCGTCATTCGCACAGACCACATGCCTCTGGTGCATGCCTTAACTCGTCGTCTGACGCCTGGTCCGCCCATCAACGCCGACATCTCTCCGCCAAGGCTGAAATCAATTGCACCCTTCAACACGTCCCTGGAAAAATGAATCCCGTTGCCGATGCCCTGTCAAGAAACAAGTTGGCCGCCATTCAACTGAGATTGGATTACAACATCTTGGCTGAAGCCCAGTAATAGGATCCAGAGTATCAAGCATGTAGGACGTCCTGTACATCCCTCCGTTGGGAAGACGTCCCCCTCCACAACTCCAACAACACCCTCCTCTGTGACATCAATACTGGTAGACCGCGACAGTGGATTCTTGCTCCCATGCGCCGACAGGTGTTTGATTTCATTCACGGCCTTTCACATCCCTCGTGCGGTTTTACTGCACAGCTGCTGAAGGCAAAGTTTATTTGGCACGGCCTTTCAAAGGATGCTATGGATTGGGTCCGTGCCTGTACTTCTTGCCAGACTTCCAAAGTACATCAACTCACGGATTCAGGAGTGGGCACCTTTCCTCAACCTCAGCGTCGTTTCGCCCACATTCACGTCAACGTTGTAGGCACCCTACCCACATCACAAGGACATTGTTACCTGTTTACCGTCATCAACCGCTCCACTCGTTGGCCTGAAGCCATTCCCATGGAAACTGCAACATCCACTTCATGTGCATCTGCTTTACTCTCAGGATGGATTGCAAGATTTGGTATCCTCGAGCATATTACTTCTGACAGGGGTACCATTTTTACCTCTCAATTGTGGACATCATTAGAGAATCTCCTGGGCATCACCCTATATCAGACAACTGCCTACAACCCCGCCGCCAATGGAATGGTTGAACGTTTTCATCGCACCCTCAAAGCAGCTTTGGTGTCCTGCTGCAAGGACTCCAACTGGTTTACTCAGCTTCTCTGGGTCCTCCTGGGACTATGGACCACTCCTAAAGATGCCCTGGACGTCTCGGCAACTGAAATGGTGTATGGCGAGTCGTTAGTTGTCCCCGCCGAATTTTTTCCTTCTTCAACCTCCTCCGACGATCTCCTGCGCATACGTCACGTCGTGGGAAAATTTACTCCATGCCACCAGACTTACAAGCCCCCAGCAAAGCATCACATACCGACAGACTTTCACGCTGCAATGCACGTTTTCCTACGCAATGAAACTAGCAGGCCACCGCTAACGCCCCCTTACATGGGCCCTTCCCTTGTGATCCGTTGTAGTCTGAAAACATTCCTACTAAACATCCAAGGCAAAGAAGACTGGGTCTCCATTGATCGTCTAAAACCTTCTTATCTCCTGCCAGATGACCCACCTACAGTTTGCCTCTCTAGATCGGGGTACCTTATTCAACCTGTACAGTATGTCAATTTTAGGTTGGGGGCCATGTACCAATTGTGGTATCACACAATCGTACATAGTAACGACATTTCTCTTTTTTGTATATAGTGTCCTTTGTATCTTCGCTCTCCCCTCACACTGATAACTACCTAAATAAACTTGTCTGTTTTTCTCACCATTAAATGATAACAGAAACGGTCGTTGGTTGAACAGGAAACAGCCTGTTATATGTTATGACCTACTTTCCTGGAATTGATGTATATACAAACCAATGTTCTGTAATAAAGTTATTCAGTCACCTTCATCCTGCCTTTTTAGTCACAGCCTCTCTCGGCCCGTCACATTATATTTACATATTAAAATATGTTTCCTATCATATTAGCTATATTTTGTTATATATAACTATTAAAATTCATTGTTTCCCATAATTTTTATTTTACATTTTTTATTTTTTTTTTAGTAAATTAATAACGTGAAATAAACTTTTTATTTCAATAAAGAAACATTTTGTTGTTTTATTGATTTTATATATATATATATCCTGAATACTTCTTCAATAATATATTTCATCATAATAATAAAACTAAAAATTTTTTTGTACAGTGTTCCCAAATGTTAACATTGGACACTTCGGTGTGTTGGTTTATCTTATCTAGTCAATATTTGGAATGAAAATTTCTTGCTGTTTTATGTTGAGATTGACGCATAATGTATAGATCTGTAGACTAAACCTCAAGTGTGTTTCGTGCTTACAAGACGGTTTGACAGAGCCTAGTACCTGTTGAGATAGCGCTAACAAAAGTGGAATTTCATCATAGGTCTGCTATCCATAGGTAGTAAAAGATTTTATGGAGTTTTTATACTTTTTTATTTTGTTATGAAAATCAATATCATTATCATCATTACTATTACTGTTGTCATTATCATCATCATCATTTATCCTCATTTGAGTGTTATAGCTTAATCTTTTTTACAACTACCACGATGACCATAATCATCACCATCATCGTGATCATTATATTATTAGCATTATATTGGTGTTATATTATCATCCTTTTTAACAAATATAACCATTATCAATATCATCATCTTCATCATCGTCTTGCTGTTGTCATTTTTTTATCATAATTCTTCGTTGTTTTTTTATGTTATCTATTTTTTTTTCTAGATCGCAGTCCTCTTTATCAATACATATGCACTTCAAACATATTTGTAATAAGGAAAAATATTTTCAAGCTATTTGGATGGAATAATCAGCATTTTTTCTTATATATCTTCTCCAGGGTAAATACCCCTCAATTAAAATGTCCCATCAATTCCTGCTCCATGCTGCTGAAGTAGTTACTAAGTGAAATTCTGAAGATATTCATATTGACATTCTACTCGTTTCTGCTGGTGATAAGGCCTTTGATAGGGATGAAGAAAATGAAGATGATGCTCCTGATGGAGAAGGTGTACTTCATGAGGTTAGTGGAGATTTTTAAGTTTAGGGAAATGGAGACGAAAAGGTGGAAAATTTAGAAAAAGGAATTTGGCACAAAAGGGAAAACTTGTCTTTCAGTCTACACTTAAATGCTGCAGGTGAGAGGGGAAGGCATATGTGATATATATAGAATTTATTCCAAGAGGAGATCATTGATCATCCGACCACACATACGAATTTTTGACACTCAACAA
>NC_090741.1:13964562-13967062 GCF_036898095.1 Palaemon carinicauda
GGCCCTCTCTTTGGTCATATTGGTACGGAAGATGATTGTGCTAAGTCAAAATCAAAGAAATTCAAGGATAAGGACGTGAAGATTTTAATGGACCATGCTCACAATAGATAAAAGAACATCTCAAACTTACTGTGATGCGTGCGAGGAAAATCTGGAAAATAGACTTAATTTCATTATGCACATGGAGTCAACACACAAGTCTAAGGTTAGTGATCACAGAGTCAACGGCTCTGCGGATTCTATTAGCTCGGGGCCAGACTTAACAGATGTGTTAACACAACAAAATGATATTCTGGTAAAGTTACTGGAAAACAATTCAAAATGAAATCTTTTCCATCTACAACTCAGATTACAAAAGCCAAGTCTCCGCCCATTTGGGTTGGACAAACTTTGAAAGATTCTGAATTGAAATTGAGGATTAGAGCATTAATAACAAAGATAGTGAGTACAATAAATATAACGATTTAATTGAAAGCTTGAAGAAGAATGAGAGGGTTAAGGAATATGTGATTACAGTTGTAATCGATCGTACAGCTAACAGCACTTTGAAGACAGTAAAAACTATTTTAGAGGTTTTGGCTGAGAAATATGCGAAAACTAAGGCTGAAAAGTGTAATGACATTATGGAGAAGATTATCGCCTTTTCTACAGATAAATCAGAAAGTTACGAGAAATTTCTTGATAAGTTTGAAGGTTTGATGGCTGAAGTATCAAGAGAAAAAATAAATGCTTGTGTTAATTATGTATTGAGTTTATTAATGATAAAGAGAGCTCACAAAGGAGGTAAAATAACCTCGGATAAGAAGACTCGCCTTAAAGAAGTTATTGAACATGGAGTGGAAAGGAAACCTCTTGATGAAGACGATGTTGCTACTAGATTGAAGATGGAGTTTAGGAAGCTGAAAATAGAAAATAGTAGAGATTCGACATCAGATATATCTTTAAATACTTCTACATTTTACACTGATAACAGGAGTCGTTACCAAGAGTGGAAAAAGTTTAAAGAGCTACCGAACTTTAACAAATATAGAAGATCCACTTCAAATCCTGGATTTTGGAGAACTGCATCCGGTAACTATAGAAGAGGTCCTTCTAGAACACCGCCTCGGTCATCATCAAGAACGTCATTTGGATCGGCCTCAAGACCACGTGACAGTTCAGCAAGGAGATTTGACAGATCGTCTTCGAACTTTAAATCACAATCAGAAATGAAAGTTGATGAAAGACTGAGAAATCTTGAACAAGGCAATGAGAAACTTATGAAGGAAATGAAAGAGTTAAAAGAGATGATAAAGAAGGCAAATACTGTTAGATTTGTAGCTGAAGAAAGCAGGGAGATAGTAATTGATCACACTATGGGTGTTCATTTCACGAAAGAAGTTGATGAAGTGGAAGCAATGATTGTTGATACCGGGTGCCCAAAAACTCTAGTTGGAAGGAAATGGCTAGACAGGTATCTCGATATTAACGATATAAGAAAGGAGGATTTGGAAAGTAAATCTTGTTCTCAGGATTTTAGATTTGGTGATGGACCTGTTTTTCATAGTGCAGAAATAATCAGTCTTCCAGTTGTATGGAAAGAAAAAGATTCTGAAGATGGTTTTGGAAAGATGATAGTTGAAACATATGTGATTGACGCCAAAAATATTCCTTTCTTGTTCGGCAAAAATAAATTGAAGTAATGGAACGTAGATATCATGCATGATAATATTATGGTTATTAATTTACAGAAGTCAAAAAGATTTCAGTTGCATGATACTGATGGAGGACATCAAGCTTTGCAACTATACAAGTGTGGCACATGGACTACAAATGAGACAGTTTTCTTTATGAAAAAGGAAAAAGATGTACAAAGTTATAAACAAGTTAAAATAATTTATGAGGTAACTAACCACAAAGGAGAAGAACAGCTAATTTGGTCGTAAAGAAATGCTAATCTGTTAAATGATGAAATTAGAAAAACAATTAAGAAGGTAGTAATTAATTGTAGAGTTTGTCAGAAAGTCAAAAGATCTTTGGGAAGGCCAAAAGTAGCAATTCCAAAGGTAACTGATTTTAACCAGATTGTAGCTATCGATTTGAAGCAAAATGGAAATAAGTACATACTTTGGATGGTTTGCTCATTCACAAGATTAATTTCAGGTGTAGTACTTTCAAATAAGCGAATGGAAACTGTAGTCGATGGTTTGAATAATGGTTGGAACTGGCGGTTTGGTTTTCCTTCAATTGGTTTTTGGGCTGACAATGGAAATGAATTTCAGAATGAGGAGTTAAATGAATATGCAAGTAAGTTAGGCTTTACAGTAAAGTTTGGTCCACCATACTCTCCTTGGAGCAATGGCTTAAATGAAAGAAATCATCATTCTGCTGATGTTACTGTGAAGAAGATGCTAGAGACAGACAAAAAGATTTGAAAATGGCAGTAAATATGGCAGCATGGACACATAACACTAATGTAAATATACTTGGATATGAACCCATGAGACTGGTTACAGGGAAA
>NC_090741.1:13972062-13974562 GCF_036898095.1 Palaemon carinicauda
CATACAACTTCCACGATTTGTAAAATTATTTTGAATGTAAGGTATAAAATCAGGTGATGTTGCGTGAGGGGTACTGATATTGACGAAAAACGAGCATACGTTGCCGAAAATGTTGAAAAGTGGCATCTTATCTGAATTAATGAAAAGCAGTTAGTAGCAGATACGATTACCTAAAAAACTAAGTTTTTTTTATTTTGACATTGAGAAAACAGAGCTAATTAAGTCAGAAAAAAATTGAATATTCAAGGTGAGATGTGGTTGATTTGTGAATGTCAATAGAAGAAT
Organism: Palaemon carinicauda; assembly: GCF_036898095.1. NCBI lineage: Eukaryota > Metazoa > Arthropoda > Malacostraca > Decapoda > Palaemonidae > Palaemon > Palaemon carinicauda. The sequence continues at coordinate 13,972,348 of NC_090741.1, forward strand.
TAGCATCCATACTATTGTGTGACATGGCATGGTAGCAAACTCTAATATCAAGGCAGAGGAGACATTCCATCAGGTGCCAACGGATCTGCGATACCCACCCACAGTTATGAAACCTTCACATTATCGTTTGGAAGACCCAGATATAATTGGAAGTTTTTCATGTCTGACATCAAATTGCCAATCCTTGGTGTGGACTTCCTCTCACATTTCCAACTTCTTGCTGATATTGCTCACCATCGGTTAGTCAATTCGGATTCGTACTCCACGATGCCTCTCCAACATGCCCCCTCCAACCTCGCTCTAGTCATCAGTGCGCCATTGGATTCTTACGCCCACTTCCTCACGTTGTACCAGTAAGTTTATCGCCCACAACTTCGTCAAACACCAACAATTCCCACTAAATATGGTATTTATCATCATATAGACATAACAGATTGCTTGTCAGCCGTTAAACAAACGTTTTCCAAAATGGAAGAAGTGGGCCTTTGCCAAATGACCCAAAGCCCATGGTCAACACCCTTAAACATCCTCCTGAGGAAATATTGCTCTCTGAGTCCATGTGGGGATTGCACGCTCCAAACCACTACCCCCTTCCAAACTTCCCAGAGATGACTTCTTACTATTGTACCAACCGTGTGTCACACAATTGTACATAATTATTTTGTATATATTATGCTTGCATCTGCGCTCTTCCCTCGCACTAAAAAGAACCTGAATGATCATGTCTCCGGTTTTGCTCTGTAATATTGTCTGTCTCTCGAACTTGTTATGTCCTGTTACCTTGAGGTTTTGTATATAAAGGAGAGTGTTCCTTAATAAACAACTCAGTCGATTGCTTCCTGCCTTTGAGTTCACAACCCTCTCTCGGCACCGTCACATTGGTGACCCCGGAAGTCGACTCGCTCCCACTGCCTTCCACCCTCTCGCCCCTTCATCGTTGGTACTATGACGGACTCTACGGCAGTTGGTGCTGCGTCCCCTCCATTCAAACTTTCATCGTTTGCCAGCGGAGAGGCGTTTGCATGGTTTCAGCGCGCAGAAGTCCAGTTTCGTATCAGGGGCATGACTCGCTCAACCACCAAAGCGGATTATGTTCTCGCAGCGATACCCGAGGACACCTTCCCAGAAATATCCGACTGGCTTTGTGAACAAGGAGACATCCCAATAGCGTATGACGCCCTCAAAACATACCTTCTGCAGCAGTACTCGCCGTCGCCAGCCGCCCGTATAGCAAAGCTTTTTCAGCTCTCGCAACAACCGTTGGGGGACCAAAGGGCTTCGCTTGCCCTCAGGGAGATGACCAGTATCGCTCGCCTTCAACCTGCCGCAGACGGCTCTCCTCGTTAGGTGAACCTACTTCGTGCCCTTTGGATACGCCGTTTACCCGAACCTGTACGCGCTGCCATACCCGATGTCGATAGTTTACTCATAAAGGACTTGATGACCAAAGCCGACGCCCTTATGGACAGCCACTTCAAGACCTCCATCAACGCCTCCACCCCTGACGACAAGGATGCCTATTCAACGTCAACTTAAGCTGACATGAATGCCGTAGGACATACACGCCTACCCAGTGACGTGCCGAAGCGGCGACAAAGCCGCCCACCACCCACCAATCGCTCGCGCCCCAACGAACGACTTCTACAGTCACTTACTACCTCCCATCCACCGCAGTTTTGCTACTACCACTTCAGATTCGGGGCAACTGCGAGATATGTGCCAAGGATTGTCAGTGGCCAAAAAACGTGTAAGTAGGCCATCGCTTGTGGCGGTGGCCTCCCATGTTTCTAATCTTTTCTTTCTACAGGATGCAGGAACGGTCGTGCGATTTTTGGTAGACACGGGTGCTTGTCGTTCTCTTTTGCCAAGGAAACTCTTCAAGGCACGACGTAGTCTGTCTACATCTGCCGACGTCCGCTTGGTAGCTGCCAACGGATCTGCGATACCCACCTACGGTTACGAGAACCTCACATTATCGTTCGGAAACGGTAAATTCAATTGGAAGTTTCTCGTTGGTGACGTCACAATGCCAACCCTCGGTGCGGATTTCCTCTCTCATTTCCACCTTCTGGTCGATGTCGCCCACCGACGATTGGTCAACACAGACTCGTACTTGTCGACACCTCTTCAACCCGCCCCCTCTAACCTCACTCTCCACATCAGCGCACCCACGGATGCCTACGCCCACCTCCTCACGTCGTACCCGGAAGTTTTC
>NC_090741.1:13987062-13988222 GCF_036898095.1 Palaemon carinicauda
AACCCCTATTTAAACTATGAAGCTACATGCTATGATGTAGAGTGCATTCCTCTGATTAATTACATTTACTTGTATGAAAAGCTCAAACAGGATCTTGAAACGTCTGGTAGGACACAAATGTTATGACTTCAATATTTCAAATAAGATTTGCATGACTTAAAGTTCAAGAGAGCAGAACAAACTGGTAATTGAAAACTGCATATTTCATTAGAATAAAGATGATTCGCTATTTTCACAGTGTCAGACACTTACACTATGGTAAATGTGTTCATATTTATTCACAATTGAGGGATATCATACTTACTAAAATGTCAGCTTTTGATTTTCAAAGATTTACAAGATAGTTACTTTACAATTTGGTGTATTGACAGATTTTGGTCACAAGTTTCAAATGATATGTGTACTGAAATTGGTTTTGATGAGTAACTTCAAAGCCGTGGAATTACTCATGGCCAGGGAATAACACGTTCAACTATACAGAGGTGGGTGTCATAAGCTTCAATTGGTTTTGCGATTTCTTATGCTTTATCAGACTTTATTGCGGTCATTGTTAAACATTTTCTGCAGAGTAGAGTTTGGAAAATCTCGAATATCAAGAGTTAAGGATGACCTTAGCCAATTCATTAACTGAGTAAAAAGACTTAGTCCATTTCGTCAGTTATAATGATAGGTAATTAACATCTCCCATAATCCAGCAATAGACCAAACAATAACATATGTGATAGAGCACTGGAAATAGAAAAAGAAACCATCAATTCAATTTAATGAAGCAACTTTTCTGATGTTCATCTGCAGTAAAAGAGCAAAGTAGTTCCTTCGTCTAAAATAATATCAGGAACAAGAGAGGTGCTTGATGAAAAATATGATAATGAGCTTTCAACAAGAACCCTTTCATAGAATGGTCAACCTATATGTTAGTAAAAAAAATCTAAAAAAAAGAGAACTTCGACTATGAACTAGCAAGTGAACCTCCACCATTATTTGATTCCTCAGAGATAAGTAAAATTATAGTCTTTTTTTTCTTTTAATGCCTTATGCTCCCTGCCTGGAATTGGGCTATTGTTACCCTCTAAACCATATTATGTTCTAGAACTAGGCCCCCTGTGGGGTCTCTCATGGGGAGACTTAGAAAACCTGGATAGGATGTGACTGTGAAGGAT
>NC_090741.1:13988245-13998245 GCF_036898095.1 Palaemon carinicauda
GGAAGAAACGAGAAAAAAATATAATTAATCTTAAGACCTGAATAATTGAACATATGAAGTATATATAGAACAATAAAATATAAAATTGGAACTACAATTGGAAATGGAAATATAAGCAGTGGAAGGGAGAACGCTGATAAAAGCTAAATCAAATAGAAAAAGTTAAGAAATTAACTCTACTTTTTGCTCATTCGGATAAAAGTTTCTCAGTTCATTCTATTTTGATTTGTTCACTTAAACGAGACTAATCAAAATTTTAGTTTGCTGAATTATTAAAATACTGCTGGAGTATCTCTGGTGATAAGTAAGATAATAACGTAATCAGAATATTTTTCTTCTCTCACATCGAGCCTAATTCTTATTAATCGAAAAATGATTACACATACACACACACGCATATATATATATATATATATATATATATATATATATATATATATATATATATATATATATATATATATATATATATATATATATATATATATATATGAACAGGTAGGCTATATCTTAGGCTTAGGTTTAATCCTGTTCTTTTAACAGACACGCTTGATAAGGCTTCAAGTGTCAACTTTAGGTAGTAGGTTGCCCAGGGCACCAGCCGCCCGTTGAGATACTACCACTAGGGAGGTATTGGATCCTTTGACTGGCCAGACAGTAATGCAGTGGATCCTTCTCTCTGGTTACGGCTTATTTTTTCTTTGTCTACACTTACACAGAATAGTCTGGCCTATTCTTTACATATTCTCGTCTTTCCTCATACACCTGACAACAATGAGATACTTAACACTTCTTCACCCAAGGGGTTAATTACTGTACTGAGGTTTGTTCAGTGTACTTTCCTCTTGGTAAGGGTAGAAAAGACTCTTTAGCTATGGTAAGCAGCTCTTCTAGGAGAAGGACACTCCAAAATTAAACCATTGTTCTCTAGTTTTGGGTAGTGCCTTAACCTCTGTACCATGGTCTTCCACTGTCTTGGGTTAGAGTTCTCTTGCTTGAGGGTACACTCGGGCACACTATGCTATCTTATTATTATTTTTTTTCTTCCTTTTTTATTTTTTTTGAAATGGTGTGTTGGGCAGGCTTAATAGAAGGGCCATGTATGCCTGGTGGTTTATCAAGAGGTTGTCTTTTCCTTTTTTCTGATTCTTTTTCTTCTCGAAACCATCCTTACTGTCCTCCCTTAAGTTGAAGTGGCTATCCTGGAGGGTATTTAGCCTTGCATGGTGTATCGGCTCCTCCATGTTGACCAGTTTTTACGACTTTTTACTATAGTCTATGGGTATCATTAATCACTCTATTTATAATTCTGTATATGTTGTTTTTGTTATAATTCTTGTTAATCTAGTTTTAAAGTATGATGTCCCCTTTTTATTTCTATTAATTCTTATGCTGTCTGGAGACATTGAGCGAAATCCGGAACCAATACGTCCTAGATTTCCTCATGTCATCTTCTGTATTGCAACATTCGTGGTCTTCATGCAAATATCCAAGACCTTACAGTTGCGTCCAGACAGTAAGATATTCTTTTGTGCTCAGAAACCTTGGTTTCTAATATGAGGCACTCATCTGAGCTCCTTATAACTGGTTTTAAGAAGCCAATAATGTTGAAACGTCATGCCATCCCTGGTGCCAGGGGAATGACAGTGTATATTAGGACCGAGTACCCTGCTTCTCATAAGTCCTGCTATCAATTTGGATGTCATGAGATTCAGGTAATAAAAGTTTGTGGCAGGCATAACAACTTTTATTTGTGTTCGATCTACCGGAATCCAGATATGGAGGATTCTATCTTCGATTGTCTTCTTACCATTATGGCTAAGATACGGAAAGATAATAGAAAGGCTTCTTTTGTCTTTGTTGGTAATTTTTATGCTAACCATAAGGAGTGGTTAAGTTCTATTTCTCCTACCGATCGCCATGGAGCTTTGACTTTGCCTCTGAATGAGGCTGTGAGCAAATCATAAATGAAGCTACTCACAGGTCTGGTAATTGCTTGGACCTCGTATACACTGACCCCTGGCGTTATAACTAGTAAGGTTGGTTCTCCAGTTGGGACCTCAAATCATACCTTGATTTCATTAGTTGTGAAGACTGAGCAGCCTGTCCCTGATATATCATACTCTTGTAAAATTTATATGAAATCCCAAGCAAACTGGTATGGGATTTTGCATGATCTTTTGTGCATGAATTGGTCACAATTATATAGTAGTGTAGATCCTGCTGATCCTTTTGAATGGAAATCTAATCAACATAATTGATAGGCGCATCCCTTCTCGTGTGCTAAGGTACCGAGTAAAGGACAAACCGTGGTTCAATGAAGATTGTAGACGTGTTCATTTGGAGAAGCATGAGGCCTATCACCTTCAGAAGGTTAACAGATTAGATTTGACCTGGAATAACTATACTCAGCTTCGAGTATTTGCTCAGAGAGTTTATGCCTCAACTGAAAAGGAGTGCAATTTAACCATAAAAGAAACCCTTTCTGGTACAACTCAGGAACATAAATGGTGGTCTACCCCTAAATCTGCACTCTTTGGTGTAGATGCAATAGTTCCTCCTTTACTTAAACCAGATGGCTCAGTCACTCACTGTCCACAGGAAAAGGCAACTCTTTTGGCTGATGTTTTTGACAGTAAACGAGTAATGAAAAACTTGAACTTCCTCATTCCTGTTTTCCTGAGGCTAAACTAACTAGTTTAGCTTTTCGGTCTCGTGAGATTCAAGCTTTGTTGATGGATCTTTATGCTTATGGAGATGTAGACCCAAATGGTATTTTTCCTTTGTTTTTTATAAAGACAGCAGATTTCTTAGCTATAAAGCTATCTGTTATTTTGCGAAAGTTAGCAAAAAGAGGAGCTTTTAGCACTTGTTGGAGAATTGGTAATGTTACTCCTTTCTGTAAATGTGTTTGTCGTAGCTCAAGTCCCACTGATTACCGCCCAATTTCAATAACTCCCATATTATCTAGTTTTTGAACGTCTTCGGGCTAAACGTCTTAATAGGTTTGCTGAAGGTAGTCATCTACTCCCTAGTCTGCAATTTGGTTTTTGTAAAGGCCTTGGAGCATGTGATACCCTTCTTACAATCTCCAATGCTGTACAGGAATCCCTTGATTGTGGCCAGGAAGTTCGTATGATTGGCCTGTATTTTAGTGCTGCCTTTTGACCGTGTTAATCATGAGGCCCTTGTTTTCAAACTGAGACAGTTGGGAGTGGGTGGGTCGTTTCTTAGCATTATTATTGATTTTTTAAGTAATAGATCTCAAAGAGTTGTTGTTGATGGGCGCCATAGTGAGTATAGGAATGTGATATGCGGTGTTCCACAGGGCAGTGTTCTTGGCCCATTACTTTTCATACTATATACACATGACATGTGGTTTGGCCTAGAAAACAAGCTTGTTGCATATGCAGATGATGTTAGTCTCTTTGCATCAATTCCATCCCCTGAATATAGTTCTGGGGTTGGTGAATCCCTTAATAGAGATTTAGCTAAAAGCAGTGCATGGTGCAAATTATGGGGTATGAAGTTGAATCCTAACAAAACTCAAAGTATGATTGTAAGTAGGTCAAGGACGGTGGCTCCTCAACATCCGGATATCAGTATTGATAATGGTTCTTTAAATTTGTATGACTCTTTTAAAATTTTAGGTGTGATTCTCGACAGTAAATTTACTTTTGAGAAACATATAAGGTCTGTGTCTTCTTCAATTGCACAAAAAATTGACTTATTGAGAAAGTCTTACAAGATTTTCGGTGATCAATCTATTTTGAAGGAGTGTTTTAATTCTTTCATTCTACCTTGTTTTGAGTATTGTTCTCCTGTCTGGCGTTCAGTTGCTGATTCTCATCTTATTTTGTTGGACAGAAACTTACGGTCTATCAAATTTCTTATTCCTGATCTAGATATTAATCTTTGGCACTGTCGTTCAATTAGTTCATTATGCATGTTGCATAAGATTTTTCATAACTGTGACCATCCTTTACATTCAGATCTCCCTGAACTATTCTACCCTGTTCGTAATACTAGGCAGGCAGTTAATTTTAATAGCCAGGCCTTCTCCATTATGAGGCTCAATACTACACAGTATTCTAGAAGTTTTATTCCAGCTATTACCAAGTTGTGAAATGATCTTCCTAATCGGGTAATTGAATCAGTAGAACTTCAAAAGTTCAAAGTTGGAGCAAATGTGTTTATGTTGACCAGACTGACATGAGTCTTTTTATTGTTTAAATATGACATATCTGTTTTTGACGTTGTTAATAGTTTATATAGGGCATATCTGTTTTGACGCTGTTACTGTTTTTAGAATGATATATTGTTAATTTATTCTCATCATTTATTTATTTCCTTATTTCCTTTCCTCACTGGGCTATTTTTCCCTGTTGGAGCCCTTTGGTTTATAGCATCTTGCTTTTCCAACTAGGGTTGTACCTTGGCTAGTAATAATAATAAAAAAAATAATAATAATAATAATAATAACTGGAAAAATATGTATTAAATCGTTGTTTTTAAAATGTTATTGGTCAAATATCCAATGACAAATTACTTGTTGAATTAATGCTTAGGCTGATAACTATACGAAAGGTTTATGGATAATCGAAATAAAATATAAGTGAATATTATACTCAAGTCATCAGCAACTTGCTTGAGGGTACACTTGGGCACACTATTCTATCTTGTTTTCTATCTCTCTTCCTCTTGTTTTTTTGTTTTTTTAAATGGTGTGTTGGGCAGGCTTAATAGAAGGAACTTGGATGAATGGTGGTTTATCAAGAGGTTGTCTTTTCCTTATCTGATTCTTTTTCTTCTCAAAACCTTTCTTACTGTCCTCCCTTCAGTTGAAGGGGCTATCCTCTAGAATATTTACCGTTGCATGGTGTATCGGCTCCTCCATATTGACCAGTTTTTCCGACTTTTTTGTATTGTCTATGGGTTTGAACAATCAATTTATTTATATTTCTGTACATATTGTTTTTCGCTATAATTCTTGTTTATTTAATTTTTAGGTATGATGTCTCCTTTTTTTATTTCCATTAATTCTTATGCTGTCTGGAGACATTGAGCGAAAACCGGGACCAGTACGTCATAAATTTCGTCAATGTCGTGTACTGTATAGCAATATTCGTGGTCTTCATGCAAATATTCAAGACCTTTTGATTCTATTACGAGGCACTCATCTGAGCTCCTTAAACCTGGTTTTAAGAAGCCAATAATGGTGAAACGTGATGCCATCCCTAGGGCCAAGTGTATTGTGGTGTATATTAGGACTATGTGCTTGAATTGATCACAATTATATAGTAGTGTTGATCCTGTTGTCCCTTTGAATGAGAATCTAGTCAACATAATTGATAGGCGTATCCCTTCTCGTGAGCTAAGGTACCGAGTGAAGGACAAACCGTGGTTCAATGATGATTGTAGATGTGTTTATTTGGAGAAGCAGAGGCCTATTATCTTTGGAAGGGTAACAGATCAGATTTGACCTGGAATAACTATACTCAGCTTCGAGTATTTGTTCAGAGAGTTTATGCCTCAACTGAAAAGGAGTACAATTTAACCATAAAAGAAACCCTTTCTGGTACAACCCAGGAACATAAATGGTGGTCTACCCTTGAATCTGTACTCTTTGGTGTAGATGTAACAGTTCTTCCTTTGCTTAAACCCGATGGCTCAGTCACTCACTGTCCAAAGGAAAAGACAACCTTTTTGGCTGATATTTTTTACAGTAAATAGAGTAATGAAATACTTGAACTTCCTCATTCCTGTTTTCCTGAGACTAAACTAATTGTTTAGCTTTTCGATCTCGTAAAATTAAATCTCTGTTGATGAACCTTGATGCTTTTCGAGGTGTAGACCCAAATGGTATTTATCCTTTGTGTTTTATAAAGTCTGCAGATTTCTTACTTCCAGAGTCATCTGTTATTTTGTGCAAGTTAGCAAGAAGAGAAGCTTTAAGCACTTGTTGTAGAATTGGTAATGTTACTCCTCTATGTAAATGTGTTTATGGTAGCTCAAGTCCAATTGAATACCGCCCAATTTCCATAACTCCCATATCATCTAAAGTTTTTGAACGTTTTCTAGCAAAACGTCTTAATAGGTTTGCTGAAGATAATCATCTATTCCCTAGTTTGCAATTTGGTTTTCATAAAGGTCTTGGAGCATATGATGCCCTTCTCACAATCTCCAATACTGTACAGAAATCCCTTGATTTTGGTCAGGAAGTTCGTATGATTGGCCTTGATTTTAGTGCTGCCTTTGACCATGCTAATCATGAGGCCCTTGTTTTCAAACTCAAACAGTTGGGAGAGGGTGGGTCGTTTCTTAGCATTATGATTGATTTTTTAAGTAATAGATCTCAAAGAGTTGTTGTTGATGATCACCATAATGAGTACAGGAATGCGATATCCGGTGTTCCACAGGGTAGTGTTCTTGGCCCATTACTTTTCATACCTTATATACATGACATATAGCTTGGCCTAGAAAACAAGCTTGCTGCATATGCAGATGATGCTACTCTCTTTGCATCAATTCCATCCTCTGAATGCAGATCTAGGGTTGGTGAATCCCTTAATAGAGATCTAGCTAAAATTAGTGCATGTTGCAAATTATGGTGTATGAAGGTGAATCCTAACAAAACTCAAGGTATGATTGTAATTGGATCTCAGTATAGATAATGTTTCTTTAAATTTGTATGACTTAAAATTTTAGGTGTGATTCTCGACTGCAAATTCACTTTTGTGAAACACATTAGGTCTGTGTTCTCTTCAATTACACCAAAAAATAAATGGGCTGATGGAGAAAATCTTACAAAATTTTCGGTGATTAATCTATTCTGAAGAAGTGTTTAAATTCTTTCATTCTACCTTGTTTTGAGCATTATTCTCCTGTCTGGTGTTCAGCTGCTGATTCTCCTCTCAATTTGTTGACCAGAAACTTACGGTGTATCAAATTTCTATTCCTGAACTAGATATTAATATTTGGCACCGTCGTTCAATTAGTTGATTATGCATGTGACATAAGATTTTTAATAACTCTGACCATCCTTTACATTCAGATCTCCTTGGAAAATTCTATCCTGTTCGTAATATTAGGCAGGCAGTTAATTCGAATAGCTAGGCCTTCTCCATCATTAGGCTCAATACTACAAAGCATTCTAGAAGTTTTATTCCAGCTGTGACCAAGTTGTGGAATGATCTTGCTAATCGGGTAGTTGAATCAGCAGAACTTGTTCTCATCATTTATTTATTTCCTTATTTCCTTTCCCCACCGTGCTATTTTTCACTATTGGAGCCCTTGGGCTTATAGCATCTTGCTTTTCCAACTAGGGTTGTAGCTAGGCTAGTAATAATAATAATAATAATAATAATAATAATAATAATAATAATAATAATAATAATAATAATAATAATAATAATAATAATAATATGTACCCTGCTTCTAATAAGTCATGCTATGAATGTGGATGTCATGAAATTCAGGTGATAAAAGTTTGTGCCAGTCATAACAACTACTTGTATTCAATCTATCGGAATCCACACATGGATGATTTTATCTTCGATTGTCTTCTTATCATTATGGCTAACATACGAAAAGATGATAGAAAGGCCTCTTTTGTCCTTGTTGGTGACTCCCCTGGCGTTATAACAAGTAAGGATGGTTCTGCAGTCGAGATATCTGATCATGCCTTGATTTCATTAGTAGTAAAGACTGAGCAACCTGTTTCTGATGTATCACTCTCATGTATAATTTATATGAAATCTCAAGCGAATAAAGCGAATAAAGTTCTTGTGATAAAGATTAAATTAGTAATGTGGCAAAGCTTTTATTATATATATATATATATATATATATATATATATATATATATATATATATATATATATATATATATATATATATATATATGTATATATATATATATATATATATATATATATATATATATATATATATATATATATATATATTTATATATATTTAAAATCTTAGTTCAAATATCAATGCTAAACATTCTTGGCTATGATCACAGAGGCTGACTCGGAAAAGCTTAGCGAAGGGAATGTGAAAAAAAAATGATCAAAAAAGGATAAGTGGATTAGGCTCTAAAGACAGAAATGACGTATACCATTGAATCTGAATAACTTGGAAAATATTTTACATTAAAGTGTCCGTACGTATTACATAATGTTGCAATCTAATAATACATAAAACCTGAAAAAGGTCTTTAGTAGTCAATCTAGCATTTGAAAAATAACGATGAGCTTTTGAAAGCATAATACAATCTTTTCTATCGGAAACCTTGTATAATAATGATGAAATTTTTTTTTATATGCATGAATTTTGAAAAATTATTTTATTTGATGGTAGATTACTCCATTAACTACATTAAGCTCAAACAATTTGGTCTCTCTCTCTCTCTCTCTCTCTCTCTCTCTCTCTCTCTCTCTCTCTCTCTCTCTCTCTCTCTCTCTCTCTCTCTTAGAATGTCATTTGGGATGGTATAAGTTCTCTAAGGTGTCATTTTTAATAATATTTTACAACATTAAACCATGATGGACACTGCTTTTTCTTTCATCAGTGACTTGAACAAGATTAATGTCGAGATAATATAATGTAGCTGATAAAGGGATGCATTGCATACCTATGACACTGCAAGAATTTCTACAGGATTTCGCCGATTCATGATATATATATATATATATATATATATATATATATATATATATATATATATATATATATATATATATATATATATGTGTGTGTGTGTGTGTGTGTGTGTGTGTGTGTCACCCAAAACACTGTTTAGGGATCACCACCCCCGAAAAGCTGGCAAAGAGCTGGGTCGGGTGCTATATAAAACGAGCCTTTTTTAGACCTTTCTAATGAGCTTAAGAACACCTCTTAATTTTTTGTTTCCTGAGATACGTATAACGTTTATTTTTGCGTCCTGTCCCATATACCTTGACGTAGTAAACTCTTCTCTTCCAACCATACATAGGACCCCGGGAACTTTCCAATGAGCTCAAGAATGCTTCTTTACTCCTATTGGTTACTGAGATTCACACACCCCTTATTTTCGCGACTCAGCGTCCCTAACCCTCATACCTTTGCTACATAACTCATCTCCCCCATTCCTATACACAAGACCTCAAGACCTATCCAACGAGACCAAGAATATCTCATTACTCCTCGTAGTTCTGGAGAAATCCATACCCATTATTTACACTTTTCGCGTCCCTACCCCTTACAGGGAAGGATACACCCATCACCACACCCCCTATACGTTGCTGATCTCAAGACTTTTCCAACGAGCCCAAGAACGCCTTTTAACTCCTCGTGGTTGCTGAGAAACTTTTATTTTAGAAAAGTCTATGGTTTATGGTTTATGGTTCATGGGATTTTTCCATCTGGTAATATAGGATCTGACTGCAAGATCCCCAGAAAAGGAAAAGATATCGGTTTTTTAGGGGGGCGGGGGGGGGCGGGGGGGGGGGGGGGGCTTGCTGGGGCCATGAATATATATCTATATATCTGATGTGTATGTAATTGCATATATGTGTGTGTGTGTGTATTCAGTATTTGTAGTGGATATTCAAAACGTCAAATGTTAACATAGGATGCAATGTGCAATATGTAATATTTTAATTCTTCAACTAACAAAGAGCCCATTACTGTCTCTGATTCGCTAAGGTTGGAATTTCCTATGCCCTAACATTTAATTCTCCTGAAGAAAGGAAAGATGAATATTATGAAGAACTGCAGAGGGTAATAGATGAGATCCCAGAGGTAGATATGAAAATTGTGATTGGTGACTTCATTGCTAAAGTTGGATGGATTAATCAGGGGATACAGAATGTGATGGGTGTCGAGGGTCTTGGTGAAGTTGCAACTGAAACCGAAGCACATTTCATAAGTTTTTGTTTAACAAACAATCTAGTCATTGTAGGTGCTCTTTTTCTACACAAGAACTTCCACAAGTATATATGGACTTCCCCAT
>NC_090741.1:14013245-14018245 GCF_036898095.1 Palaemon carinicauda
AGAAACTTAGAAGAAAGGACACTTCAAAATAACAAGAAAAACCCTAAAATACTTTACTCCTATGCAAAAAAAGATGAATAAAGGGAGATTAGAAATAGGCCCTCTGAGAATGGAAGGATGGTTAATGAATAAGAAAAAGGAAATATGTAACATATTAGCAGAAAAATATAAGAGTGAATTCACGTCAAGAAGTGTGAATGAGAATAATGAAACAGAAATGAGAAAAGAAAATAGTGAATATCTAGCGGATATAGATATTAATGAAGCAGATATTGTGCAGGCTATAAGCAATATTAAAAATGGATCAGTGGCCGAGCCAGATGGAGTTCCAGCGATTTTGTTAAAAAACTGCACACACTATCGCGAAGTAACTTGCAATACTGCTAAGATAAAGTGTAGATATGAGCGAGATATATGTTAAACATAAATTAGCATATATAACCCTTATTTCCAAAAGTGGATCAAGACTAGATGCAAGCAATTATAGACCAGTTAGTTTAACGTCGCATATTATGAATGTGTATGAAAGGGTAATAAAAAAAATGAGTCATTTGGTTAGAAATAGATTAATTTAGGTCAACACAATTTTGTGCCCGGGAAAATCACACAAACCCAACTGATAACACACTATGAAAAAATTATAAAAATATGATTAATGAAAAAGACACAGATGTGGTATATCTAGATTTTGCAAAAGCCTTTGACATGGTAGATCATAATATATTAGAGAAAAAAATGAGAAAGATAGGAAAATGGATATAAGAATTTCTACAGAACATAAAACAGATAGTGGTTGCAAATGACGAGAAATCAGCTGAAGCTCAGGTAATATCTGGCGTGCCACAAGTCACGGTATTAGCTGCACTGCTGTTTGTTATTATGATCTCAGACATAGACTGTAATATTAAAGACTTTGTAGTGAGAAGTTTTGCCAATGACACAAGAATAAGTAGAGAAATTTCTTGTGATGAAGATAGGAATTCAATACAAAGAGATCTGAACAAAATATATGTATGGGGGGAGATAAATAGGATGGTATTTAACTTTGATAAATTCAAATCAATAAATTATGGAAACAGAGAAAGAATGGTATATGCATAGAGGGGACCTAATAACGAGACAATCACAAACAATGAAGCAATTAAATACCTTGGTGTAATGTTAAACAGGAATATGTTATGCAACGACCAAATAGCAACAATATTGGCTAATTGTAAAGCAAAAATGGGAATGCTATTCGGACTCTTTAAAACAAGAAAAGCTGAACGCATGATTATGCTGTACAAAACTTATGTATGTAGTACACTCAAGTACTGCAATGTGATATGGTACCCACACTACCAAAAGGATATTGCACAAATAGAGTGTACAAAGGTCCTTTACTGCTAGAATAAAAGAAGTTAAGGACCTTAACTGCTGGGAAAGAAAGCAATTTTTAAGATTATACAGTCTATAAATGAGAAGAGAATGCTACATGATAATACATGCATGGATACAAATCGAAGGAATTACTGAAAAAATCATGGAGCTAAAAATATCAGAAAGAGCAAGCCAATGTAGATTAATAGTGCCCAAAACTATACTAGGAAAACTAAGGACAGCCCACAGGACATTAATCCACTACGCAATAGCATCGATAATGCAGCGACTATTTAATGCGCTGCCAGCTCATCTAAGAAACATATCAGGATTGAGCATAGATGTGTTTAAGAATAAGCTCGATAAACACCTATGTGACGGCCGAGAGAAGGTTATAACTCAAAGGCGGGATGCAATCAACTGAGTAACTTTATTAAAGAACACTCTCCTTTATATACAAAACCTCAAGGTAACAGGAATTTTCATGTTCGAGAAACAAACAATGTTAGAGAGGAAAAACGCAGACATGTTTATTCTGGTTCTTTTTAGTGCGAGGGAAGAGCGCAGATACAAGCATAATATATACAAAATAATTTATGTACGCTCGTGTGACACACGGTTGGTAAAAAAGACATACTGTGCATGTTAAATTGGGCCTCCTGATCTAGAGAGGCAAACTATAGGCGGGTCATTTGGCAGTAGATAAGCAGGTTTTAGACCATCAATGGAGACCCAGTCTTCTTTGCCACGATTGTTTAGTAGGAATGCTTTTGGACCACATCGGATCACAAGGAAAGGGCCCGTGTAAGGGGGCGTTAGCGGTGGCTTGGTAGTGTTGTTGCGCAGGAAGACGTGCGTTGCAGAGTGCAAGTCTGTTGGTATGTGATGCTTCACTGGGGGCTTGTAAGTCTGGCGGCACAGAGTAAATTTTCCCACGACGTGACGTACGCGCTGGAGATCATCGGAGGAGGTTGTAGAAGGAAAAAATTCGGCAGGGATGACCAACGGGTCACCATACACCATTTCAGCTGCCGAGACGTCTAGGGTGTCTTTAGGAGTGGTCCTTAGTCCCAGGAGGACCCAGGGAAACTGAGTAAACCAGTTGCAATCCTTGCAGCGGGACATCAAAGCTGCTTTGAGGGTGCGATGAAAACGTTCAACCATTCCATTGGCAGCGGGGTTGTAGGCCGTTGTCTGATGTAGGGTGATGCCCAGGAGATTCGCTAATGATGTCCACAATTGAGAGGTGAAAGTGGTTCCTCTGTCAGAAGTAATATGCTCAGGGATACCAAATCTTGAAATCCATCCAGAGAGTAAGGCAGATGTACATGAGGTGGACGTTGCAGTTTCCATGGGAATGGCTTCAGGCCAACGAGTGGAGCGGTCGATGACGGTAAACAGGTATCGATGTCCTTGTGATGTGTGTAGGGGGCCTACAACGTCGACGTGAATGTGTGCGAAACGACGCTGAGGTTGAGGAAAGGTGCCCACTCCTGAATCCGAGTGTCGATGTACTTTGGAACTTTGGCAAGAAGTACAAGCGCGTACCCAATCCTTAGCATCCTTAGAAATGCCATGCCAAATGAACTTTGCCTTCAGCAGCTGTGCAGTAGAATGGCACGAGGGATGTGAAAGGCCGTAAATGAAATCAGACACCTGTCGGTGCATGGGAGCAGGAATCCAAGGTCGTGGTCTGCCAGTACTGACGTCACAGAGGAGGGTGGTGTTGGAGTCTTCAAGTGGGTGCGCTGATGTGGAGAGCGAGGTTAGAGGGGGCGGGTTGAAGAGGTGTCGACTTGTACGAGTCTGCGTTGACCAATCGTCGGTGGGCGACATCGACCAGAGGGTAGAAATGAGAGAGGAAATCCTCACCGAGGATTGGCATTGTGACGTCAGCAACGAGAAACTTCCAATTGAATTTACCGTTTCCGAACAATAATGTGAGGTTTTTGTATCCGTAAGTGGGTATCGCAGATCCGTTGGCAGCTACCAAGCGGACGTTGGCAGATGTAGACAGACTACGTCGTGTCTTGAAGAGTTTCCTTGGCAAAAGAGAACGATAAGCACCCGTGTCTACCAAAAATCGCACGCCTGTTCCTGCATCATGTGAAAAGAAAAGATTAGAAACACAGGAGGCCACCACCACGAGCGATGGCCTACTTACAGGTTTTTTGGCCACTGACAATCCTCGTCGACACATTTCTTCGCGGTTGCCCCGAATCTGAAGTGGTAGTACCAAAACTGTGGCGGATGGGAGGTAGTAAGTGGCTGTAGAAGTCGTTTGTTTGGGGCGGGAGCGATTGGTGGGTGGTGGGTGGCTTTGTCGACGCTTCGGCACGTCACGGGGTAGGCGTGTATGTCCTACGGCATTCATGTTAGCTTCGCTTGACGTTGAATAGGCATCCTCTTTGTCAGGGGTGGAGGAGTTGATGGAGGTCCTGAAGTGGCTGTCCATAAGGGCGTCGGCTTAGGTCATCAAGTCTTTTATGGGTAAACTATCGACATCGGGTATGGCATCCTGTATAGGTCCGGGTAAACGGCGTATCCAAAGGGCACGAAGTAGGTTCACTTCACGAGGAGAGCCGTCTGCGGCAGGTTGAAGGCGAGAGATACTGGTCATTTCCCTGAGGGCAAGCGAAGCCCTTTGGTTCCCCAACGGTTGTTGAGAGAGCTGAAAAAGCTTTGCTATACGGGCGGCTGGCGACGGCGAGTACTGCTGCAGAAGGTATGTTTTGAGGGCGTCATACGCTATTGGGGTGTCTCCTTGTTCACAAAGCCAGTAGGATATTTCTGGGAAGGTGTCCTCGGGTATCGCCACAAGAACATAATCTGCTTTGGTGGTTGAGCGAGTCACGCCGTTGATGCGAAACTGGACTTCTGCGCGCTGAAACCAAGCAAACGCCTCTCCGCTGGCGAATGACGAAAGTTTCAATGGGGCAGCCGCAGCTCCAACTTCCGTAGAGTCCGCCATAGTACCAACGATGGAGGGGCGAGGGGGGTGGGGGTGGAAGGCGGTGGGAGCGAGTCGACTTCCGGGGTCACCAATGTGACGGCCGAGAGAAGGTTATAACTGAAAGGTGGGATGCAATCAACTGAGTAACTTTATTAAAGAACACTCTCCTTTATATACAAAACCTCGGGG
Source organism: Palaemon carinicauda (assembly GCF_036898095.1). NCBI lineage: Eukaryota > Metazoa > Arthropoda > Malacostraca > Decapoda > Palaemonidae > Palaemon > Palaemon carinicauda. The sequence goes on from NC_090741.1 coordinate 14,017,747, forward strand.
TAACAGGAATTTTCATGTTCGAGAAGCAGACAATGTTAGAGAGGGAAAATGCAGACATGTTTATTCTGGTTCTTTTTAGTGCGAGGGAGGAGCGCAGATACAAGCATAATATATACAAAATAATTTATATACGATCGTGTGACACACGGTTGGTTCACCTAAGATGCATCCCAGACCATCCAAGACTGGAAGATGCAAAATACACTGGAAGATGCATAAGCAACTCTCTGGTGGATATATGAGGTGCCTCATACTTGCGGGACCTGGGGTAACCCAAACATAGGATAAGGCAATAAGGCAAATAAGGGCGTGGTCTCCAGCTTTTTATGGGTTGAGTTCTCTTGCTTGAGGGTACACTCGACCATACTAATCTTTCTTATTTCTCTTCATTTTGTTATTTTGAAGCTTTTATAGTTTATATATAATAGATTTATATCAATGTTGTTGTTATACTTAAACTTTTCTTGTAGTATATTTCTCTTTTTCCTTTCCTCAATGA
>NC_090741.1:14032670-14037670 GCF_036898095.1 Palaemon carinicauda
GGAACTGCAATTGGAAATGGAAATATAAGCAGTGGAAGGGAGAACGCTGATAAAAGCTAAATCAAATAAAAAAAGTTAAGAAATTAACTCTACTTTTGCTCATTCGGATAAGAGTTTTTCAGTTCATTCTAGTTAAACGAGACTAATCATAATTTTAGTTTGCTGAATTATTAAAATACTGCTAGAGTATCTCTGGTGATAGGTAAGATAATAACGTAATCAGATTGTTTTCCTTCTCTCACATCGAGCCTTCTTATTAATCGAAAAATGATTACACACACATACACACACACGCATATTTATATATATACATATATATATATATATATATATATATATATATATATATATATATATATATATATATATATATATATATATATATATGAACACGTAGGCTATATCTTAGGCTTAGGTTTAATCCTGTTCTTTTAACTGGCACGCTTGATAAGGCTTTAAGTGTTAACTTTAGGTAGTAGGTTGGCCAGGGCACCAGCCGCCCGTTGAGATACTGCCACTAGAGAAGTATTGGATCCTTTGACTGGCCAGACAGTAATGCATTGGATCCCTCTCTCTGATTACGGCTTATTTTTTCTTTGCCTACACTTACACAGAATAGTCTGGCCTATTCTTTACATATTCTCGTCTTTTCTCATACACCTGACAACAATGAGATACTAAACACTTCTTCACCCAAGGGGTTGATTACTGTACTGAGATTTGTTCAGTGTACTTTCCTCAGGTAAGGGTAGAAGAGACTCTTTAGTTATGGTAAGCAGCTCTTCTAGGAGGAGGATACTCCAAAATTAAACCATTGTTCTCTAGTTTTGGGTAGTGCCATAGCCTCAGTACCATGGTCTTCCACTGTCTTTGGTTAGAGTTCTCTTGCTTAAGGGTACACTCGGGCACGCACACTATTCTATCTTATTATTTTTTTTTCTTCCTCTTGTTTTTTTGAAGGGGTGTGTTGGGCAGGCTTAATAGAAGGGCCATGGATGCCTGGTGGTTTATCAAGAGGTTGTCTTTTCCTTTTCTAATTCTTTTTCGTCTCAAAACCATCCTTACTGTCCTCCCTTCAGTTGAAGTGGATATCCTGGAGGGTATTTAGCCTTTCATGGTGTATCGGCTCCTCCATGCTGACCAGTTTTTCCGACTTTTTACTATAGTCTATGGGTATCATCAATCAATTTATTTATAATTCTTTATATGTTGTTTTGCTATAATTCTTGTTAATCTAGTTTTTAAGAATTATGTCCCTTTTTTATTTTTATTAATTCTTATGCTGTCTGGAGACATTGAGTTAAATCCGGGACCAATACTTCCTAGATTTCGTTAATGTCGTGTTCTGTATTGCAACATTCATGGTCTTCATGCAAATATCCAAGACCTTACAGTTGCGTCCAGACAGTATGGTATTCTTTTGTGCTCAGAAACTTTGGTTTCTAATATTAGGCACTGATCTGAGCTCCTTATAACTGGTTTTAAGAATCCAATAATGTTGAAACGTGATGCCATCCCTGGGGAATGGCAGTGTATATTAGGACCGAGTACCCTGCTTCTCATAAGTCCTGCTATCAATGTGGATGTCATGAGATTCAGGTAATAAAAGTTTGTGGCAGGCATAACAACTCTTATTTGTGTTCGATCTACCAGAATCCAGATATGGATGATACTATCTTCGATCGTCTTCTTCCCATTATGGCTAAGGTACGAAAAGATAATATAAAGGCTTCTATTGTCTTTGTTGGTAATTTTAATGCTCACCATAGGGATTGGTTAAGTTCTATTTCTCCTACCGGTCGTCATGGCTTAAGAGCTCCAACTTTGCCTCTGAATCAGGCTGTGAGCAAATCATAAATGAAGCTACTCACAGGTCTGGTAATTGCTTGGACCTAGTATACATTGACTCCTGGCGTTATAACTAGTAATGTTGGTTCTCCAGTCAGGACCTCAAATCATACTTGATTTTACTAGTAGTGAAGACTGAGCAGCCTGTGCCTGGTATAATATACTCTTGTGAAATTTATATGAAATCCCAAGCAGACTGGTATGGGATTTTGCATGATCTTTTGTGCTTCAATTGGTCAAAATTATATAGTAGTGTAGATCCTGTTGTCCCTTTGAATGAGAATCTAGTCAACATAATTGATAGGCGTATCCCTTCTCATGTGCTAAGGTACTGAGTGAAGGACAAACCGTGGTTCAATGAAGATTGTAGACGTGCTTATTTGGAGAAGCATGAGGCCTATCACCTTCAGAAGGGTAACAGACCAGATTTGACCTGGAATAACTATACTCAGCTTCGAGTTTTTGCTCAGAGAGTTCATGCCTCAACTGAAAAGGAGTACAATTTAACCATAAAAGAAACCCTCTCTGGTACAACTCAGGAACATGAATGGTGTTCTACCCTAAATCTGCACTCTTTGGTGTAGATGCTATAGTTCCTCCTTCACTTAAACCAGACGGCTCAGTCACTCACTGTCCAAAGGAAAAGGCAACTCTTTTGGCTGATATTTTTGACAGTAAACAGAGTAATGAAAAACTTGAACTTCCTCATTCCTGTTTTCCTGAGGCTAATCTAACTAGTTTAGCTTTTCGATATTGTGAGATTAAAGCTCTGTTGATGGACCTTGATGCTTATGGAGATGTAGTCCTAAATAGTATTTTTCCTTGTTTTTTTTTATAAAGACAACAGATTAATTAGCTACAAAGTTATCTGTTATTTTGCGCAAGTTAGCAAAAAGAGGAGCTTTTAGCACTTGTTGGAGAATTGGTAATGTTACTCCTCTATGTAAATATGTTTGTGGTAGCTCAAGTCCCACTGATTACCGCCCAATTTCAATAACTCCCACATCATCTAATGTTTTTGAACGTCTTTTGGCAAAACGTCTTAATAGGTTTGCTGAAGGTAATCATCTACTCCCTAGTTTGCAATTTGGATTTCGTAAAGGTCTTGGAGCATGTGATGCCCTTCTTACAATCTCCAGTGCTGTACAGAAATCCCTTGATAGTGGTCAGGAAGTTCGTATGATTGGCCTGGATTTTAGGGCTGCCTTTGACCGTGTTAATCATGAGGCCCTTGTTTTCAAACTGAGACAGTTGGGAGTGGGTGGGTCGTTTCTTAGCATTATTGTTGATTTTTTAAGGAATAGATCTCAAAGAGTTGTTGTTGATGGGCACCATAGTGAGTATAGGAATGTGATACGTGGTGTTACAGAGGGTAGTGTTCTTGGCCCATTACTTTTCATACTATATACACATGACATGTGGTTTGGCCTAGAAAACTAGCTTGTTGCATATGCAGATGATGTTAGTCTCTTTGCATCAATTCCATCCCCTGAATGTAGATCTGGGGTTGGTGAATCCCTTAATAGAGATTTACCTAAAATTAATGCATAGTGCAAATTATGGGGTATGAAGTTGAATACTAACAAAACTCAAAGTATGATTTTAAGTAGGTCAAGGACGGTGGCTCCTCAACATCCGGATCTCAGTATTGATAATGGTTCTTTAAATTTGTATGACTCTTTCAAAATTTTAGGTGTGATTATCAATTGCTAATTTACTTTTGAGAAACATATTAGGTCTGTGTCTTCTTCAATTGCAAAAAAAATATTGGCTTATTGAGAAAGTCTTACAAGATTTTTGATGATCAATCTATTCTGAAGGAGTGTTTTAATTTTTTCATTCTACCTTATTTTGAGTATTGTTCTCCTGTCTGGTGTTCAGCTGCTGACTCTCATCTTAATTTGTTGGACAGAAAATTACGGCCTATCAAATTTCTTATTCCTGATCTAGATATTAACCTTTGGCACCGTCGTTCAATTAGTTCATTATGCATGTTGCATAAGATTTTTCATAACTGTGACCATCCTTTACATTGAAATCTCCCTGAACTATTCTATCCTGTTCGTAATGCTAGGCAGACAGTTAATTCTAATAGCAAGGCCTTCTCCATCATGAGGCTCAATACTACACAGTATTCTAAAAGTTTTATTCCAGCTGTTACCAAGTTGTGAAATGATCTTCCTAATCGGGTAGTTTAATCAGTAGAACAAAGGTTCAAAGTTGGAGCAAATGTTTTTATGTTGACCTGACTGAATTGAGTATTTTTATTGTTTAAATATGACATATCTGTTTTTGACGTTAATAGTTTATATAGGGCATATCTGTTCGGCGCTGTTACTGTTTTTAGAATTATATATTGTTCATTTATTCTCATCATTTATTTATTTCCTTATTTCCTTTCCTCACTGGGCTATTTTTCCCTGTTGGAGCCCTTGGGCTTATAGCATCTTGCTTTTACAACTAGGGTTGTACCTTGGCTAGTAATAATAATAATAATAATAGTAATAATAATAATAATAATAATAATAATAATAATAATAATAATAATAATAATAACTGGAAAAATATGTAATTAATCGTTGATTTTAAAATGTTACTAGGCGAATATCCAATGACAAATTACTTGTTGAATTAATGCCTAGGCTGATAACTCTACGAAAGGTTTATGGATAATCAAAATAAAATATAAGTTAATATTATACTCAATTCACCAGCAACTTGCTTGAGGGTACACTCGGGCACACTATTCTATCTTTTATTCTCTCTCTCTTCCTCTTGTCCTTTTTTTTTTTTTTTTTTTTTTAATGGTGTGTTGGGCAGGGTTAATAGAAGGAACATGGATGCATGGTGGTTTATCAAGAGGTTGACTTTTCCTTATCTGATTCTTTTTCTTCTCAAAACCTTTCTTACTGTCCTCCCTTCAGTTGAAGTGGTTATCCTCTAGAATATTTACCGTTGCATGGTGTATCGGCTCCTTAATATTGACCAGTTTTTCCGACTTTTTTTGTATTGTCTATGGGTTTTAACAATCATTTTTTTTATATTTGTGTACATATTGTTTTTCGATATAATTCTAGTTTATCTAGTTTTTAGGTATGATGTCTCTTCTTTTATTTCCATTAATTTGTATGCTGTCTGGAGACATTGAGCGA
>NC_090741.1:14050170-14057670 GCF_036898095.1 Palaemon carinicauda
AAAATGGTTTTTAGCAGTTAATCTAGCACTTAAAAAGTAACGATGAGCTTTTGGAGGCATAATACAATCTTTTCTATTGAAAACATTGTATGATAATGCTGTACAAAATTTAGATATGCATAAATTTCTGATAAGAGTTCATGAGCTGGTAGATTACTTCATTACCGACAGTAAGCTCAAACAATTTAGTCTCTCTCTCTCTCTCTCTCTCTCTCTCTCTCTCTCTCTCTCTCTCTCTCTCTCTCTCTCTCTAACTCAGGTATCATGTTATTTTTATTAACATTTTACAACATCAAAACATGATTGAAACAACTTTTTCTTTCATTCGTGACTTGAACTAGACTAATGTTTAAATAATCTAATGTAGCTGTTAAAGGAAGGAATTGTTTACCTACGACAGTCCAAAAATTTCTACCTGATTTTCCAGGTTTATGATATATATATATATATATATATATATATATATATATATATATATATATATATATATATATATATATATATATATATATATATATATATATATATATATATATATATATACATAACCAAAGGTACTTCCCCCAATTTTGTGGGGTAGCCGACATCACCAAATGAAACAAACAAAAAAGGGGACCTCTACTCTGTACGTTCCTCCAGCCTAACCAGGGACTCAACCGAGTTCAGCTGGTACTGCTAGGGTGCCACATCCCAACCTCCCACATTATCCACCACAGATGAAGCTTCATAATGCTGAATCCCCTACTGCTGCTACCTCCGCGGTCATCTAAGGCACCGGAGGAAGCAGCAGGGCCTACCGGAACTGTGTCACAATCGCTCGCCATTCATTCTTATTTCTAGCACTCTCTCTTGCCTCTCTCACATCTATCCTCCTATTACACAGAGCTTTCTTCACACCATCCATCCACCCAAACCTTGGCCTTCCTCTTGTACTTCTCCCATCAACTCTTGCATTCGTCACCTTCTTTAACAGACAGCCATTTTCCATTCTTTCAACATGGCCAAACCACCTCAACACATCCATATCCACTCTAGCCGTTAACTCATTTCTTACACCTGTTCTCACCCTCACCACTTCGTTCCTAACCCTATCTACTCGAGATACACCAGCCATACTCCTTAGACACTTCATCTCAAACACATTCAATTTCTGTCTCTCCATCACTTTCATTCCCCACAACTCCGATCCATACATCACAGTTGGTACAATCACTTTCTCATATAGAACTCTGTTCACATTCATGCCCAACCCTCTGTTTTTTACTACTCCCTTAACTTCCCCCAACACTTTGCAACCTTCATTCACTCTCTGACGTACATCTGCTTCCACTCCATTTGCTGCAACAACAGACCCCAAGTACTTAAACTGATCCACCTCCTCAAGTAACTCTCCATTCAACATGACATTCAACCTTGCACCACCTTCCCTTCTCGTACATCTCATAACCTTACTCTTACCCACATTAACTCTCAACTTCCTTCTCTCACACACCCTTCCAAATTCTGTCACTAGTCGGTCAAGCTTCTCTTCTGTGTCTGCTACCAGTACAGTATCATCCGCAAACAACAACTGATTACCCTCCCATTCATGGTCATTCTCGCCTACCAGTTTTAATCCTCGTCCAAGCACTCGAGCATTCACCTCTCTCACCACTCCATCAACATACAAGTTAAACAACCACGGCGACATCACACATCCCTGTCTCAGCCCCACTCTCACCAGAAACCAATCACTCACTTCATTTCCTATTCTAACACATGCTTTACTACCTTTGTAGAAACTTTTCACTGCTTGCAACAACCTTCCACTAACTCCATATAACCTCATCACATTCCACATTGCTTCCCTATCAACTCTATCATATGCTTTCTCCAGATCCATAAACGCAACATACACCTCCTTACCTTTTGCTAAATATTTCTCGCATATCTGCCTAACTGTAAAAATCTGATTCATACAACCCCTACCTCTTCTAAAACGACCCTGTACTTCCAAGATTGCATTCTCTGTTTTATCCTTAATCCTATTAATCATTACTCTACCATACACTTTTCCAACTACACTCAACAAACTAATACCTCTTGAATTACAACACTCCTGCACATCTCCCTTACCCTTATATAGTGGTACAATACATGCACAAACCCAATCTACTGGTACCATTGACAACACAAAACACATATTAAACAATCTCACCAACCATTCAAGTACAGTCACACCCCCTTCCTTCAACATCTCAGCTTTCACACCATCCATACCAGATGCTTTTCCTATATTTATATATATATATATATATATATATATATATATATATATATATATATATATATATATATATATATATATATATATATATATATATATATATATATATATATATATATGATTATTGTGTGGTCAGGGGCAGACAGGCAGAAAAATAAATAAATAAATTGTCTTGGAAAGACAATGTCATTGCGGGAGGTTATAATAATAATAATAACAATAATAATAATAATAATAATAATAATAATAATAATAATAATAATAATAATAATAATAATAATAATAATAATAATAAGGTTAAGATACTACCGCTGGAGAGTTATTAGGTTCTTTGACTGGCAAGTCAGTTTAACAGTAGCTCCCTCTCTCTGGTTATGGCTATTTGTTCTTTTTCTTACACCTAGAGGGAATAGTATGGTCTATTCTTCCTTCATTATCCTCTGTCCTTATACATATGACAACACTGAGATTACTAAACAATTCTTCTTCGCTCAAGGGTTTATGTCCTTTACTGTAGTTGTTCAGTGGCTACTTTTCTCTTAGTAAGGGTAGAGGAGACTCTTAAGCTAAGGTAAGTAGCTCTTCTAGGAGAAGGATACTCCAAAATCAAACCATTGTTCTCTAGTGCCATAGCCTCTGAGTGAGTGTTATTGTATGCTAGTGAGTCCCATTTTGTGATCCGAGAAAAACAGAGGATTTAACGCGAATAACAAAAGCCTTTCGAGTGTAATATAGATACAAGTTTTCGTGAATAGTCGGTGATTTGTTTGAGGTCGGAACACGGGGATAAAATGTCGGCATAGGATAGTTATCTTATGAAATACTAAAAATCTGAACAAGATGGCAGCCTCTATCACAAACAAGGCTTGGAGGGATTTTGTTGCAATCAGCATGAGCAAGAGTAAATTCCATGAGTTTGAACAACAAGAACTAGATCTACTGGTAACAGAGATCACAAATAGCTCCAACCATTATGACAGAAAAATATTCTCAAACATATTGAAACGATATGATGCAACAACCTGGAGCAAGTCTGCGGAAAACATCATCAAAATAATTCCAAAGAAGATCCAAGAAATAAAGAAAGTTTACATCAATCAGCAAATTCAGTACAAGAACAATAAAAAGTCTAATATAGTGAATGTACTGATTGATGCGTTGGGAAAAAGATTGTCAAAATGGTGCAATGCATGTAAGTTGTGGTACAGTATTCTTAAGCCGCAACAATTATTAAGGAAATGCGATGTATGCTATGTACCAACACATCCTTATTGTGCTGAAATGTAACAAAATATAAGTACTAAAGACACAAAGGTATTCTGCTCATCATGCTTAGTATGGATAGAAAATATAATCAAGTCGAGACTGAATCTGCAAATAGTTGAAGAAGAAGAAGAAGAAGAAGAAGAAGAAGAAGAAGAAGAAGAAGAAGAAGAAGAAGAAGATGTGAAAGGATGCAGAGGAAATCATTGATACAACATATGATGCCATTCAACAACATACGTAGAAATAGAATATCCTATGGAAACAAATAATAGACCCAAGAGACTCTACCCAGACCTACATACTTTTAGGGAAGAGCAAGAACAAGAAAAAAACGAAAAGAAAAATATAGTCTGCAATTCACCGAAAAGAGGGAATTGCAGATTTGGCGAAAGATGCTACTACAAGCATCAAAAGATATGCCATAATTGTGAAATATATGGTATATGTGCGTATTCAGACGGATATGGAGACAAATACAGAGATCTCCATCCAAAAATATGCAAAAACCTGATAAAAGGGAAAGGATACAAATTCAACAAAAAATGTCGATATATGCATCCTGCAACCATGAATGAAAGTCAGAAAACTCAGCAAACAGAAAAGAAAAATGAAAGCAAAAATGACACAAAAAAACAAGCCAAGTATATACCATGCTATGCACAAAAGGCCCCAAGATATGATGCCTTTCAACCAAAATATGCACAATTAGAGCCCAACTACAAAGAATGCACCTATAATGCCAGGGGTTGGTGTAGATATGGGGATAATTGCAGGTATACCCACAAAAATAATTATGAAGGCGAATGAGAAAATATGATAGAAATGTTGGATTTTTTAATGGCAGAATTCCTGGAAATGAAGAAAAACATCATATCAGAACAGGAAGGAAGCATGGGAGAAACCGTATTATTACCAATATTAAATAATGGTGATGAAATGCTAACCATAATAGTGATGCATGCACAGGGTTTAGTCACGAGTAACTCTGAAAGGAAAGTAGAGTTCTTAGAAGAACTAACCCAAATTGAAAAAAATAGATATGTTGGATATAAGTGAAACATGGTATTCCCAAGAGACAGGCAGTGACGACCAGATTAAGGGTTTCCAAACATATAGATCAGACAGGACAAATAGGAATCAAGGAGGAACTGCATTATATGGAAGAGACATAAATCAAGAAAAAGTCTGTGAAAAATACAACAACACAGAAAGTGAATTGATTGCAGTAGAATTTGAATATGAAAAGTTAGTGAATATTGTAGTCTACAGACCACCAAATACTAAGGAGTTCGACATAATAATAGAAAAAATAGATGATATATGTAGAAACCATAAAGAGTGGAATATACTCCTATCCAGAGATTTTAACTTTCCTTTCGTGGATTGGAAAGAACGGATAGAAGAAAGTGTTTGTATATATACATATAAAAAAAGAGTAATAGTAGTGCATAAGATAAGAGACAGTTTGAAAAGCTTCAAGATATGCTATTAGAACATAATATACAACAAATAAACCCCATTCCAACAAGAAAGGACAATGTTGTTGATTTAGTATATGGGAATGAGGTGAATTATGTTAAAGAAATAATAGTGTATAACACGGGAATTTCAGACCACAATGTCATAGAATTAATAGTCCATTCCAAAGGAAGTGAACGCAGAGAAAAACAAAGCACAAAACGATGGGAAGGATATGGAAACTATAATTTCTATGATAAGAATACAAAATGGTCAGAAATAAATGAAGAATTAAACGTAGATTGGAAAAAATGTATCGGTAAGTGGTACTATACAGGTATTTAAATACGGATATATTATACAAAATACTGGAGAAAATTGTTGAAAAATATCTACCAAAAAAAGAAAAATAAACATCAGACATGCATACCAAGAGAGAGAAGGGTCTTATTTCAAAAAATTAGAAAGTGGAAAAAAAATCTTGCAAAAGAAAAAAATGTATGGAAAATGATGGAAATAAAATTTAAGATAGAAAATGCAGAAAATAAGATTATACGATCGAAAGAAAATGAAAAAAGAAACTTAGAAGAAAGGACACTTCAAAATATCAAGAAAAACCCTAAAGTACTTTACTTCTATGCAAAAAAGATGAATAAAGGGAGATTAGAAATAGGCCCTCTGAGAATGGAAGGACGGTTAACGTATAAAAAAAAAGGAAATATGTAACATATTAGCAGTAAAATATAAGAGTGAATTCACGTCAAGAAGTGTGAATGAGAATAATGAAACAGAAATGAGAAAAGAAAATAGTGAATATCTAGCGGATATAGATATTAATAAAGCAGATATTGTGCAGGCTATAAGCAATATTAAAAATGGATCAGCGGCCAGGCCAGATGGAGTTCCAGCGATTTTGTTAAAAAACTGCACACACTATCGCGAAGCCGCTTGCAATACTGCTAAGACAAAGTGTAGATATGAGCGAGATATATGGTAAACATAAATTAGCATATATAACCCCTATTTCCCAAAGTGGATCAAGACTAGATGCAAGCAATTATAGACCAGTTAGTTTAACATCGCATATTATGGAAGTGTATGAAAGGGTAATAAAAAAAAATAATGAGTCATTTGGTTAAAAATAGATTAATATAGGTCAACACGATTCTGTGCCCGGGAAAAGCACACATACCCAACTGATAGCACACTATGAAAACATATATAAAAACATGATAAATGAAAAAGACACAGATGTGGTATATCTAGATTTTGCAAAAGCCTTTGACAAGGTAGATCATAATATATTAGATATAAAAAGGAGAAAGCGTAATATTAAGGGAAAGATAGGAAAATGGATATAAAAATTTCTACAGAACAGAAAACAGATAGTGGTTGCAAATGACGAGAAATCAGATGAAGCTCAGGTAATATCTGGTGTGCCACAAGGTACGGTATTAGCTGCACTGCTGTTTGTTATTATGATCTCAGACATAGACTGTAATATTAAAGACTTTATAGTGAGAAGTTTCGCTGATGACACAAGAGTGAGTAGAAAAATTTCTTGTGATGAAGATAGGAATTCATTACAAAGAGATCTAAACAAAATATATGTCTGGGCGGAGATAAATAGGATGGTATTTAACTCCGATAATTTCAATCAATAAATTATGGAAACAGAGAAAGAATGATATATGCATACAGGGGACCTAATAACGAGACAATCACAAACAAGGAAGCAATTAAAGACCTTGGTCTAATGTCATACAGGAATATGTTATGCAACGACCAAATAGCAACACTGTTGGCTAATTGTAAAGCAAAAATGGGAATGCCATTCAGACACTTTAAAACGAGAAAAGCTGAACGCATGATTATGCTGTACAAAACATATGTACGCAGTACACTCGAGTATTGCAATGTGATATGGTACCCCCACTACCAAAAGGATATTGCACAAATAGAGTGTATTATTATTACTGCTAGAATAGAAGAAGTTAAGGACCTTGACTACTGGGAAAGAAAGCAATTTTTAAAATTATACAGTCTAGAAATTAGAAGAAAACGCTACATGATAATAAAAGCATGGAAACAAATCGAAGGAATTACTGAAAACATCATGGAGCTAAAAATATCAGAAAGAGCAAGCCGAGGTATATTAATAGTGCCCAAAACTACAGTATACTAGGAAAACTAAGGAGGGCACACAGGACATTAATCTACTACGCACAAGCATCGATAAGAAACATATCAGGAGTGAGCATAGATGTGTTCAAGAATAAGCTCGATAAACACCTAAGATGCATCCCAGACTATCCGAGACTGGAAGATGCAAAATACACTGGAAGGTGCATAAGCAACTCTCTGGTGGATATATGAGGTGCCTCACACTGAGGGACCTGCGGTAACCCAAGCATAGGACAAGGCAATAAGGCAAATAAGACCGTGGTCTCCAGCTTTTAATGCGTAGAGTTCTCTTGCTTGAGGATACACTCGACCATACTAATCTTTCT
>NC_090741.1:14067670-14070170 GCF_036898095.1 Palaemon carinicauda
TCTAATGAAAGGCCAGGTCGAAACCAACCATGTCACGAGAGCCCATAAAAAGAATTGGAACCTGACGCTAACAGCTGTCCGAGGATTTACCTGGCGAGACATCAGTCTCTTACCAGCGAGTTTTACCCAATTCCCCGGGCCACCACGTGACACAATTGGTAGTAATTCATTCAAATTACCCCTAATGAGTCAATATGGATAAATATCAACACAACATCGTGTTCAAATAGAAATAAATTTCTACCTCATACTTGGGATCGAACGCTAGCCCCTTCTAATGAAAGGCCAGGTCGAAACCAACCATGTCACGAGAGCCCATAAAAAGAATTGGAACCTGACGCTAACAGCTGTCCGAGGATTTACCTGGCGAGACATCAGTCTCTTACCAGCGAGTTTTACCCAATTCCCCGGGCCACCACGTGACACAATTGGTAGTAATTCATTCAAATTACCCCTAATGAGTCAATATGGATAAATATCAACACAACATCGTGTTCAAATAGAAATAAATTTCTACCTCATACTTGGGATCGAACGCTAGCCCCTTCTAATGAAAGGCCAGGTCGAAACCAACCATGTCACGAGAGCTAGCGTTCGATCCCAAGTATGAGGTAGAAATTTATTTCTATTTGAACACGATGTTGTGTTGATATTTATCCATATTGACTCATTAGGGGTAATTTGAATGAATTACTACCAATTGTGTCACGTGGTGGCCCGGGGAATTGGGTAAAACTCGCTGGTAAGAGACTGATGTCTCGCCAGGTAAATCCTCGGACAGCTGTTAGCGTCAGGTTCCAATTCTTTTTATGGGCTCTCGTGACATGGTTGGTTTCGACCTGGCCTTTCATTAGAAGGGGCTAGCGTTCGATCCCAAGTATGAGGTAGAAATTTATTTCTATTTGAACACGATGTTGTGTTGATATTTATCCATATTGACTCATTAGGGGTAATTTGAATGAATTACTACCAATTGTGTCACGTGGTGGCCCGGGGAATTGGGTAAAACTCGCTGGTAAGAGACTGATGTCTCGCCAGGTAAATCCTCGGACAGCTGTTAGCGTCAGGTTCCAATTCTTTTTATGGGCTCTCGTGACATGGTTGGTTTCGACCTGGCCTTTCATTAGAAGGGGCTAGCGTTCGATCCCAAGTATGAGGTAGAAATTTATTTCTATTTGAACACGATGTTGTGTTGATATTTATCCATATTGACTCATTAGGGGTAATTTGAATGAATTACTACCAATTGTGTCACGTGGTGGCCCGGGGAATTGGGTAAAACTCGCTGGTAAGAGACTGATGTCTCGCCAGGTAAATCCTCGGACAGCTGTTAGCGTCAGGTTCCAATTCTTTTTATGGGCTCTCGTGACATGGTTGGTTTCGACCTGTGCTTTCATTAGAAGGGGCTAGCGTTCGATCCCAAGTATGAGGTAGAAATTTATTTCTATTTGAACACGATGTTGTGTTGATATTTATCCATATTGACTCATTAGGGGTAATTTGAATGAATTACTACCAATTGTGTCACGTGGTGGCCCGGGGAATTGGGTAAAACTCGCTGGTAAGAGACTGATGTCTCGCCAGGTAAATCCTCGGACAGCTGTTAGCGTCAGGTTCCAATTCTTTTTATGGGCTCTCGTGACATGGTTGGTTTCGACCTGGCCTTTCATTAGAAGGGGCTAGCGTTCGATCCCAAGTATGAGGTAGAAATTTATTTCTATTTGAACACGATGTTGTGTTGATATTTATCCATATTGACTCATTAGGGGTAATTTGAATGAATTACTACCAATTGTGTCACGTGGTGGCCCGGGGAATTGGGTAAAACTCGCTGGTAAGAGACTGATGTCTCGCCAGGTAAATCCTCGGACAGCTGTTAGCGTCAGGTTCCAATTCTTTTTATGGGCTCTCGTGACATGGTTGGTTTCGACCTGGCCTTTCATTAGAAGGGGCTAGCGTTCGATCCCAAGTATGAGGTAGAAATTTATTTCTATATGAACACGATGTTGTGTTGATATTTATCCATATTGACTCATTAGGGGTAATTTGAATGAATTACTACCAATTGTGTCACGTGGTGGCCCGGGGAATTGGGTAAAACTCGCTGGTAAGAGACTGATGTCTCGCCAGGTAAATCCTCGGACAGCTGTTAGCGTCAGGTTCCAATTCTTTTTATGGGTTCTCGTGACATGGTTGGTTTCGACCTGGCCTTTCATTAGAAGGGGCTAGCGTTCGATCCCAAGTATGAGGTAGAAATTTATTTCTATTTGAACACGATGTTGTGTTGATATTTATCCATATTGACTCATTAGGGGTAATTTGAATGAATTACTACCAATTGTGTCACGTGGTGGCCCGGGGAATTGGGTAAAACTCGCTGGTAAGAGACTGATGTCTCGCCAGGTAAATCCTCGGACAGCTGTTAGCGTCAGGTTCCAATTCTTTTTATGGGCTCTCGTGACATGGTTGGTTTCGACCTGGCCTTTCATTAGAAGGGGCT
>NC_090741.1:14083683-14101183 GCF_036898095.1 Palaemon carinicauda
AGTAGGAAGTAGATGGTAAGAGGTAGGAAGTAGAAGATAAGAGGTAAGTGGTAAGAGGTAAGAGGAAGGATGTGGATGGTAGGAAGTAGGAGGTTGGAGGTAAGAGGTAGGAGGTATAAAGATCTAGGATGTAGGATAAAAGATGTAGGAGGTTGAGGGTGGGAGGTAAGAGATGAACCTCTTATAAGAGGTAAGCGGTAAGAGGTAGGAGGTAAGAGGCAAGATGTTATGTAGGAGGTAGGAGATAAGAGGTATGATGAAAGAGGTAGGAGGTAAAAGATAGGGGGTAGGATGTAAGGGGTAGAAGGAAGGATGTGGAGGGTAGGAGGTAGGAGGTATCACAGCGCTGGCAAGCGCGACCGGGGACATAAGTATATAGGATGTAGGATAAAAGATGAAGGAGGTAGAAGGTATAACTATAAGAATGTAGGATGTAGGAGGTGAGACGTAGAAAGAAGAAACAAGGTAGGAAACAGGAAACACGTAGTAAGAGGTAATACTTATCAGAAGTTGGAGTTATAATGCGTTCCTCAGCATAGTATAGGTGTAGAATACTACATTTTATCTCCATGAATTGATCACCAATCACAGTGTTTTGTTTTATGACTATGGGTAATGTCAAAAGCAAGCGACCCGTGACACCCGGTCAAATTTTTTCATCTTTATATCAATTCTTTCAGACGCTCAATTGAAAAGATGAACATTTTTTCTTTGTTTTATTTTAGGACATAGAGAGGCATCCTCGGTCAAAGGTTCCAACGGATTTATCGGTTTTTGCTTAAATATATATATATATATATATATATATATATATATATATATATATATATATATATATATATATATATATATATATAATATATATATATATATATATATATATATATATATATATATATATATATATATATATATATATATGTGTGTGTGTGTGTGTGTGTGTGTGTGTGTGTATGTTTATGCGCGTGAATTTATTTTGTTTGAGATTTTAGATAAATCGAAAGAATGTTTGATAGTATCATTTTCATATTACATTTTCTCCTTTTTATGAATATATGACTATGAGAGAGAGAGAGAGAGAGAGAGAGAGAGAGAGAGAGAGAGAGAGAGAGAGAGAGAGAGAGAGAGAGAGAGAGAGACTGATGGTATGGATTCATAGTTGATCATGTCCTGCTTAAGCTATTAAATATCGGATTTCATCTTTAAATGAAGATCACAGTAACTTATTCGTTTATGAGTAATAAGTTATGTTTAGTAACATAAGATAAAGTTATAGGCATGGATATTCATAATATTTTATTTCCGTTTACTTAGATTTTATATTCAATTAAGAATTACCTTTTCCTGGTAACCACATCTTTGTTACCCTCCTTACTTAGCTAAATATAACTTGACATTGAGTAAAAGCATGTTACTTCTGTGAAAAAGAATTTTGAAACCCAGTGTTTCATTGACCTTTTGTTACAAGCTTCATCTATTTTACATGAGGTCAAATATTCATTATCCTCTGCTATCCAATCTACAGTATATTTAAGTATGCAGAAATTACGTTAAGTGGTAATGTCACTGTTGTTACAAGTTTCCTGGACCAGGGTTCGATTTACGGCCGGTCAGAAGATATTGTCTTTGCGTGGTTTCTTCTTGGCTTTAATCCCGAGGTCGGTAAGAGATTCCACACATTAATGTATAAAAACATATGGATCTTTTGAATATATATATATATATATATATATATATATATATATATATATATATATATACATATATATGTATGTATATTATTGAAGCACGTGGCAATTAACCCAAGGCCTCCAACGAGAAAAGGTAGCCCGATGAGGAAAGGAAATAAATAAACTACAAGATATGTAATGAACATTCACAAAGAAATTATTAAGAAGCGATAACAACATCAAATTAGATATTTCATAAAAAAAAAATGAGCAACTCAAATATGATAGAATAGTATGCCTAGTGTACCCTCAAGCAAGAAAACTCTAGGCCATGACAGTGGATGGCCATAGTAGAGAGGCTACCTAACAATAGAGAACAATGGTTTGATTTGGGAGTGTTCTTCTCCTTGAAGGCTGTTTACCATAGCTAAAAAGTCTCTTTTACACTTACCAAAAGGAGAATAGTCACTGAACATTTACATTGCAATACCTAACTCCATGAGCGAAGAAGAATTGTTTGGTAATCTCAGTGTTGTTAGGGGTAAGAGGACTAAGGAGAATGTGGAGAGAATAGTCCAGACAAATCGATGTACGTATAGGCAATGTAAAAATGAGCCATGCTCAGTGAGAGGGATCCAATACAGTACTTTCTGGCCAGTCAAAGCACCCTATATCTCTCAAGC
Organism: Palaemon carinicauda; assembly: GCF_036898095.1. Taxonomy (NCBI): domain Eukaryota; kingdom Metazoa; phylum Arthropoda; class Malacostraca; order Decapoda; family Palaemonidae; genus Palaemon; species Palaemon carinicauda. The sequence continues at coordinate 14,086,037 of NC_090741.1, forward strand.
TGTAGTATCTCAACTGGTGGCTTGTGCCCTGGTCATCCTACTACCTCTACACTCACACACACACACACACACACACACACACACACATATATATATATATATATATATATATATATATATATATATATATATATATATATATATATATATATATATATATATATATATATATATATATATATATATATATATATATATATATATATATATATATATATATATATATATATGTGCGTGTGTGTGTGTGTGTGTATGAATGTGTGTGTAGACTTTTTCACAATCCCCACATGGTACTATATAAACACTGGATTCTATATCTCTTTAATTTTGATAAACTCTAATAAGGGTGCTTCCTATGGTCTTGGGAGATGAAAAAAAGAGGTTCTTAGTTTTGATATTATTTGATATATTTTTAATACTTTCTATATATAAGAGTTTTATCTTATTATTTAAATCTCTTTGGTTAGTTACATCATGAGTTTTATAATATATTGTGTTGGTTTTGTTGATGGCCTTTCTATAATATACGTCATGTAGAATAGCTGGGCGAGATATAGAATCCGGCGTTTATAAAGTACTGTACCAACCGTGTGTCACACGATCTTACATAGTAACGACATTTCTCTTTTTTGTATATATTATCCTTTGTATCTTTGCTTTCCCATCACACTGACAGGAACTTGCATAAACCTGTCTGCTTTTCTTATTGTTAACTGTTAACAGAACCGGTTGCTGTTTGGACAAGAAGTAGCCTGTTGTGTTTTATGACCTTCTTGTTGGGACTTGGTGTGTATATAAACTCGATGCCCTGTAATAAAGTTACTCAGTTGCTCTCATTTCGCCTTTTGAGTCACAACCTACTCTTGGCCCATCACATTTGTGATCCCGGAAGTCGACTCGCTCCTCCCGCCTTCACCCCCCCTCACTGGTACTATGGTGGACTCCCCAGAAGTTGGCGCCGCCCCATTCAAACTTTCATCGTTCACCAGCCGAGAGGTGTCTGCTTTGTTTCAGTGCACAGATGTCCAGTTCCGCATGAAGGGCGTGAGTCGCTCAACCACTAAAGCTGATCATGTTCTCGCGGCGAAACCCGAAGACACCTTCCCAGAAATCTCCGACTGGCTTTGTGAACAAGGAGACACCCCAATAGCATATGACACCCTCAAAACATACCTTCTGCAGCAGTATTTGCCATCGCCAGCCACCCGTATAGTAAAGCTTTTTCAGCTCTCTCAACAACCGTTGGGGGCACAAAGGGCTTCGCTCACCCTCAGGAAAAGAACCAATATCGCTCACGTGTAACCTGCCGCAGACGGCTCTCCTCGTGAGGTGAACCTGCTTCGTGCCCTTTGGGTACGCCCTTTACCCAAACCTCTACTCTCTGCCATACCCGATGTCAATAGTTTACCCACAAAGGACTTGCTGACCAAAGCCGATGCCCTTACGGACAGCCACTTCACTACCTTCGAGACTTCCATCAACGCTTTCACTCCAGACGAAGAGGACACCTATTCAACTTCAACCGAAGCTGACGTGAATGCAGAAGGACGTACACGCCTACCCCATGATGTGCCGGAGCAGCGACAAAGCCCCCCATCACCCACCATTCGCTCGCGACCCAACCAACGACTTCTACAGCCACTTACTGCCGCCCATCGGCCAGAGTTTTTCTGACTATCACTCCAGATTCAGGGCTGCCGCGAAGAAATGTGCCAAGGATATTCAGAGGTCAAAAAACATGTAAGTAGGCCATCGCTTGTGGCAGTGGCCTCCCGTGTTTCTAATCTTTTCTTTTTACATTGTGCAGGAATGGGCGTGCGATTTTTGGTAGACACGGGTGCTTGTCATTCTCTTTTGCCAAGGGAACTCTTCAGGACACGACGTAGTCTGTCTAAGTCTGCCGACGTCCACCTGGTAGCTGCCAATGGATGTGCGATACCAACATATGGTTACGAGAACCCTACATTATCGTATGGAGACGGCAAATTAAATTGGAAGTTTCTCGTTGCTGACATCAAATTGCCAATCCTTGGTGCGGAATTCCTCTCTAATTTCCACCTTCTGGTCGATGTCGCCCACCGATGATTGGTCAACACAGACTCGTACTTGTCGACACCTCTTCAATCCGCCCACTTCCTCCTCACTCTCGACATCAGCACACCCACGGATGCCTATGACCAACTGCTCATGTCATACCCGGATGTTTTCTGTCCTGAACTTCGCAAACACCCACGGCTCCTACCAAACACGTTATTTATCACCATATCAAGACGCCGGGCACCGGATCCATTGGCAGCCCCCAAACAGACGTTCGCCGATATAGAAAAAATGGGCCTTTGCCAAAAGGGCTCCAGCCCATGGTCGCCACCCTTACACATCATCATGAAGAAAGGCGTCTCCCTTCTTCTGTGTGGGGTGTAAAGGAGCCTGTACTTGCAAACAGAACCGGATCACTACCCCCTCCCAAACATCACCGACGTGACCTCCTACCGGCACAAAGCGAAGGTTTTCTTCACGCGCGACCTCTAAAGGGGTATTATCAGGTACCTATGATACCAGAAGACATCCCTAAGACTGCCTTCAACACTCTCTTCGGTACATACAGCTTTAATTACTCCTGCTATGGCTTTTGTAATGCTGGGCCAATTTTCAACGTCTCATGGATGGTATCTTAGGGGATCTCCCCTTCTGTGTATATTACGTGGACGACATACTTGTGTTCTCTTCATTCAAAAGAGGAACACCTCCGTCACCTGCGCATCATGCTCGACCGCCCGCCAAAAAACGACCTTGTAGTCTGATACAAGTGTACCTTTGGTGCCAACGAAGTGTCATTCTTAGGGCACCGCGTCACTCCTGAAGAAGTCCATCCCCTCCCTGAGAAGGTAGCAGCCGTTCAGAACTTCCCCACGCTCGACCATCAGAGCAAAAATCTTGGGTATGATCAACTATCATCACCATTTTCTGCCAGACAGTGTTCCCCTCTATGCCTCCCTCAAAGGCAAGCCAAAAGACTTGAAGTGGGGTCCCTTTCAAGAAGCGGTTTTCTGCAACGCGAAGAATGCACTATCAACTGCTGCTGCTCTCACTTTTCCCATCCCTGCCTAATTTTTTCCTTCTGCAACCTCCTCTGACAATCTCCAGCGCATACGTCACGTTGTGGGAAAATTTACTCCATATTGCCAGACTTATAAGCCCCCAGCGAAGCATCACCTACCGACAGATTTGCACTCTACAACGCACGTCTGCTCTATGCAAGGACACTAGCAAGAAACTGCTAAAACCCCTTAAACAGGCTCTTTCCTTAAGATCCGACACAATCCGGAAGCATTCCTACTAAACATGCGTGGCAGAGAAGACTGGGTCTCCATTGATCGTCTAAAACCTGCTTATCTCTTACCAGATGACCCGCTTACAGTACACCTCTCTAGATCAGGGTGCCCTATTTAACATGTATGGTATGTCATTTTTAGGGGGGAGCCATGTACCACCTGTGTGTCACACGATCGTTCATAGTAACAACATTTCTCTTTTTTGTATATATTATCCTTTGCATCTTTGCTCTCCCCTCGCACTGACAGCAACTTTCATCAAACTGTCTGCTTTTCTTATTGTTCACTATTAACAGAACTGGTTGCCGGCTGAACAAAAAATAGCCTGTTGAGTTTTGTGATCTTCTTGCATATATATATATATATATATATATATATATATATATATATATATATATATATATATATATATGTATATATATATATGCGTATGTATATATATATATATATATATATATATATATATATATATATATATATATATATATATATATATATATATATATATATATATATATATATATATATATATATATGTGTGTGTGTGTGTATATATATATATATATATATATATATATATATATATATATATATATATATATATATATATATATATATATATATATATATATATATATATATAGTTGTTTGGAAGTTTTAATAGAAATTTGGTTGAAGTTGAAGACCAGGAACTTCAGCATTTGTTGAAATATTTCATCAAAATAATTAGTTGATTCGGCTTTACACAAAATTTATGTTTCCTTCCATATCCTGCTTTGGTATCTTGTGTTTACCAGTATCATTGAAAATATTTTCATGCGCATTAGGATTGATAATCGTTGTCATTCTCTCGTTGTATCTATCAATATATGTGTATTTATTCTATGTTGAGTATATCTTGTCATACTACATTTGAATTTACATGAATTTTCCTAATGTCTAATAGCCCTATTTATGGCTTTGATTTTATCAAAAGAATTACAAGCATTCAATAAACGTTCCTTTTCATTATATGAAACCTTTGTTATTTAATTTTGTCGTATCTATTTTGCTCATATTCGTCAGAAAAGAAGTTTATTGTCTTTAACATCGATGTGAAAGACGGTGCTAAAAATATTTTATTTGCAATTTCATTTACCTCCCTCTCTCTCTCTCTCTCTCTCTCTCTCTCTCTCTCTCTCTCTCTCTCTCTCTCTCTCTCTCTCTCTCTCTCTCTTAATCTTCACCAAATTCAACAGGCCATGAATTCGGAAATTAGCCGGATGGGAGGAAATTAATGGCATTTCTTTGAATACCCTTTGACTCACTGCGCTTTCTTCCCAGGCACGTTAAACCCCATTTTTCATCCTCTCTGTCTCTCCCTCTCTCCCTTCAACATTCGACCCACTCTGTCTTTCTCTCTCTGGGCTAATAATTGACGTTGCCTTTTAATTTATACCAGTATTTGCCTTGAAGTTCTTTAATTTCAGATTTCGACAAAAACGTTTTTTGAAGAGGGCAAAGAATGTTTGCTGAAATTATAAACGTTATTTAGTCAGGGTTTTTTTAAAATTTCGGTTAACTTTTTTATCAGGGCTGTAGCGAGGAGACAAAAAGACTTCATAATATTAATTAGATCTATAAATAGAAAATGTATACATTGCTTCAAATTTGTAATCTTTCAGATTTTTCTGTTAACAGGTGGTAGCTTAAAAAAGAAAGAAAACAATCACTTCCGACATTCATAACCAAGAACAGAAAGGTTTTACAGCATTGCTTACTTAATCTAGAAGCTGTATATTCCTGTTGATCATCTATTTATAAGGGACTTACAATTTTGACTTAAAAACAAACGAGTTTCAACTTTAACCAGACGCTAAGTGATTTGTTCAGAACCCTTTTATCACATTTCCTTTATTTTTTTAATTGCTTCCCACAACCCTTGAAATTATTTTATGAATGAACTTAGTGTCTAACTATACTCTTTCAGTTTGAAACTTTTGAACAATATATATATATATATATATATATATATATATATATATATGTATTTATACATATATATGTATAACTATCTCTCTCTCTCTCTCTCTCTCTCTCTCTCTCTCTCTCTATATATATATTTATATATATATATATATATATATATATATATATATATATATATATATATATATATATATATATATATATATATATATGTGTGTGTGTATATATATGTATATATATATATATATATATATATATATATATATATATATATATATATACATACATATATATATTTATATAAATATACATATATATACATATATATATATATATATATATATATATATATATATATATATATATATATATATATATATATATATATATATATATATATTATGCATTCATTCTTATCTATGGTGCTGTGAAATAATCCATTTTAAATTAAGCTGAAAATAAATATTATTAATATGTTTCAAACTTTAAGATTCTGTAGATATCAGCAGTAGATATTTCTTATATTTAAAAATTATTTATTAAAATATTTATATCAGTCAGAACAAATCCTCCAATCTTTTCAATTAACCTATATTTGATGGTTATTGTATATCTTTCTTTAGTTTGCTTCGTGCATGGTATGAAGAAAAGGATGAAAATGCACGGTACTAACGGTTCCGTTTCGTTTGAATATATACAACAAATAAGTCACATAAATCGTCAAGGAAGAAAAAAGGGACAGAATAGCTCTTTCACTGTCTTGAGAAACCAAAATGAAGAGAGAGAGAGAGAGAGAGAGAGAGAGAGAGAGAGAGAGAGAGAGAGAGAGAGAGAGAGAGAGAGAGATATTCTATGAAGGCTTATCTTATGACTAACTTGTTAATGGTTTGGTTTCACTCAGGTGTAGGCCTATCTAAGATAATACTTCAAATAACAAAAATAATCATCCATTGGGAATTTACTGGAAACAATTCATATATCAATCAAGCTGCTTTCAAAATGTATTATGAACTTCACGTATAAATAATAGATAGCATTTCCCAATATTGTGTAATTCATAGCTTTCCCTGTGAAGGGAATGGATTAATTATATTCATCATAGTCTCTTCCCTGGAATAGAATCTTACAGTTACAAGGAATAGAATCTAGATTTTAATTACGCGTGAAAACGTTTTTGCAATACATTCAAGGCATATGTGTCTTGACTGGGAAAAAATTTAATTTATGTCGTGAAGATATATTTCCTTTAGAAAGTATATAGATCCTCACTGTAGGAAAGATGATTTAAAGGAAATTGAAATCAATTATTAAATCAGGTATGGAATAATTATCGTAGGATCAATGATGTTTATTGCTTATCAATTACGGAACACTTCTTACAAGAAGACCTAAGAAAACCTATATTCCTTTTCTTTTCTCTTAATTTCCACCAGCTATCTATCATTTTCTGGTAACGTTCTTCCTCTCTCATCCCATCGCCGAACCCACAATATTAATAATCCTACTCTAAAGGGTACCTGATACTTGCACGCATTTGTGGCACGCACTGGCACGCATTGATGCGCGAACTCGCGTGAACGAGCCGTGAAAATGTCGTGAACAGTGCGAGAACTCGCGTGCCAGAGCGTACCAATGCGTGCCATGCGGGCCCAAAACTTTGAAATGTTTAAAGTTTGTGGCACGCATTGGCACGCACTAAATGGCCGTGAACGATGCGCCAACTGGAGTGAAATGGAGTGAACAGTGCGGGAACTGGCGTGAACTGGAGTGAACTGGAGTGAACGATGCGGGAAGTGGCGTGAACTTTATAATGAAGAGAAACAAAAAGGAAACGAAAATATTAATGAAAAGGAAAGAAAAATAAACCTAATGAATTTTTATATTTGCTGTTTTAATGTGAAAAAAAATGATATCTTATTTCAAACTATTTCCATAACTTTATAATGAAGAGAAACAAAAAGGAAACGAAAAAATTAATGAAAAGGAAAGAAAAATAAACCTAATAAATTTTTATATTTGCTGTTTTAATGTGAAACACAATTATATCTTATTTCAAACTATTTCTATAACTTTATAATGAAGAGAAACAAAAAGGAAACGAAAATATTAATGAAAAGGAAAGAAAAATAAACCTAATAAATTTTTATATTTGCTGTTTGAATGTAAAAATAAAATGATGTCTTATTTCAAACTATTTCCATAACTTTATAATGAAGAGAAACAAAAAGGAAACGAAAAAATTAATGAAAAGGAAAGAAAAATAAACCTAATAATTGTTTATATTTGCTGTTTGAATGTAAAAATAAAATGATGTCTTATTTCATGCACACACTTATTTTCCTCTATTACCAATCAAGACCCAAAACTTTTGTTTTAAATAAAAATGAACTGAAAAATAAACCCAAGAAATTTTTAAGTTTGCTGTTTGAATGTAAAAATAAAATGATGTTTTATTTCATCAACATACTTATTCTTCTTTATTACCTTAAAATGAAGGGCAAAACAATTTTTTTCTGTTTGCTGTTTTAATGTAAAAATAAAATGATTTCTTATTTCAACACACTTTTTTCTCTATTACCTTAAAATCAACAGCCTAGAAACTTTTCATGTTTGCTGCTTTTAATGTTAAAATAAAATGCTTTCTTAATACTTGTACATATTTCATGTCTGCTATTTATATGTAAATCAAATGCTTTCTTATTGAAACTAAAATAAAGGGCAACAAAAAATACAAACGAAAAAGATACGTTTCTTCTCCTCAATGCAATGGTGTCTCTGACAGAAAGCATTGTTGTCTCTTCCGAAGTCAATCCAAGAATGTCCTCGGGTTGGAGAAGCCCTGTTTTTATATGGAGTGGCCAATTCGTGAACTGGCGTGAACGATGCGGAAACGATGCGGAATGATGAGTGAACTCGCGTGAACGTGTCGTGAACGATGCGCGAACTACGCGTGCCAATTCGTGCCATCGCGTGAATGTCGCGTGAACGTCGCGTGAACGATGCGCGAACTGGAGTGAACTGGTCGTGAACAGTGCGCAAAAAACACCAGTGCGTGCCAAAAAGTGGCACGCACTGGCGCGCATCAATGCGTGCCAGTGCGTGGCAAAAATGCGCGCAAGTGTCAGGCAGGCTTAACTCAGCATTTCCAGTGTGTTGTTGCTCAGGGATCACAGTAACCTGGCTTCTTATGCAATTTCGAGAGACTTTTTATTGACTGAAATTACGGCCCGAAAGACTGTGCAAACTGTATAGAGATTTTTTTTAATATTCTTTTTCATTCGATTTAACTTTTGATTTATCTAATGTTGTAACATATGTTCAGCTGATCTCGCATTAATGAACTTAAGATATGATGAAGTAAAGCTTTGTTTTATTAGAATTATCGTTTAATTGGCCAATTTAACAATCTAATTACCCATCATACCCATATATTAGCAGAATTTCCGAATAAACAGCACAAAATTATGTTCTTATTGTGTAGAAAAACTTTTTGAACAAATCCATTCCCCTGAAGTTTTCCTCTAGAAGCATCCGCTCTTGGGGATATAAACCGTTTTCCCATTGGGTCCGGCGGCCGTCTTGGGGCCTGCTAGAGAAAACCTCCCCAAGCTAAAAATGCATACCCAAGCTAGAAATCTTCCATCGATATCATAAACTTCCGTGCCACAGTCGCCCTCTATGTGACGACTAGACTGCAGTTGTATTCGATTCTCCTCCGAGAACCTCGGAGCAATAATGGGCACAAATTATTGATAGCCTTCAGGTTGAATTACTTTTATGAGGTATTTATGCTTCCTTTTGAAAATAAAATTTTCTTTGATTACAGTGGATGCCGGAAAATGAAATTATATACAAACACACACACACACACACACACACACACACACACACACATATATATATATATATATATATATATATATATATATATATATATATATATATATATATACTTTATATATATATATATATATATATATATATATATATATATATATATACTTTTACATTACTGCTATTTTCTTGTGAAAGGAAATTACAGCCAAATACAAAAGGATATTACTTCCAAAAACCAAAACCTCTGAACTGATAACCTTCCTTGCTAAAGGGTATATCTTATCATATTAAAATTATTTTGTTTTTTGCAGAATACCATTCAATCGGTATATGACGAATATTTTCTTAAGAATTCAATTATCAAGAATATGATTTTCTTGTAATAATTGAATCAAATTTAAAATCTAGTAATTATGTTCTGTTCTGAGTTATGAAGATAGCTCGTAAAATAACATTTTCTTGAAGTAATAATTCTTATAAGAAGAAAATGGAGCAAAAACAAATATTTTATCTCCGCAAGTAAAATATTTTCATTGATTATAAAGAAGGTAAAAACTACCAAAGGATCAACTTTTAGAAATTTTTTTTGAAATGTATACACAAAATAAATTCATTAGCGTATGAGGTATGTTTCATGTTGATTCCGTCTCATTCATCATTTACTGTAGTTGTTGACCGTTGCGCTAAGAATGGATGTTTAAAAGTTTAAAGGCCGTTCATGAATGGTAGAGGCAACGGAGGACAATGCCCTAGAGACTGACCATATATACACATGATCAGCGCCCAAGTGCCCCGCCTCCACCCAAGCTATGACCAAGGAGGGCCAGTTAATGGCTGCTGATGACTCAGCAGATAGATCTATACTAGGCTCCCCCAAACCTTCCATTCTTAGCTCACATGGATGGTGAGGTTGCAGTGACAAAAGGAACTAATGAGTTTGAGCGGGACTCGAACCCCAGTCGGGCGTTCACCACTCAGGGACGTTACCACATCGCCCACCACAATTGGAAATCATGAGATACAATTATATATTAAGCATTATTAGGATGAAATCTGAAATAAAAAAAAGTGAGTAAGCAGTGGGAGTTTGACGGTGGTTGTATGATAATGTACCACCTGTGTCACACGATTGTACATAGTAACGACATTTCTTTTTTTAGTATATATTGTCCTTTGTATCTTCGCTCTCCCCTCGCACTGACAGCAACTTGCATGAACTTGTCTGCCTATTTCTCATTGTTAACTGTTAACAGAATGGGTTGCCGGTTGGAAAAGAAATATTATGTTGTATTTTGTTACCTTCTTGCCGGGACCTAGTGTGTATATGTACTCGATGAGTCTATAATAAAGTACTCAGTTGCTCTCATCCTGCTTTTGAGTCTCAACCTACTCTTGGCTGGTCACAATAATGAACAAGACAGCAGAAACATAAAACTTTACGATGTTATCATGAATAATAGTAGTTTTACTTTTGGTAGAGCTTCACCTCGATATAATACTTTCATGATGAGGGTATGGTTTGAATATAGATATATTTGGGAGTATGATGAAGATACTGAAGGAATGGCTTGCAAATTATGTAGTAATATCAAATCACATACTTTGTATCATTATACAATGGGCTTTAATGGTTTGGAAGAATTTAGAGATAGTAATATTATTGATATGTCTATGATGCGCTGTTATTGAATTGTATTAAAAAAAACGGTAAATGTTTGGCAACATTTATACCTTCATTTTTACCGTTTTCAAAACGGATATATTGACATAAAGGAGTGATATTACGGTCATCGAACCATAACGGATAATAACTAAGTAAGGTAGAATTACGGTCGCCAGTATTTTACTGAAATACGTTTGAGAACAGTATCTTTTTACAGAGAATTTCCCGTTAAAATAACGGTTATTCATAACAGTGTGGTTTGTTAAATGATAAATGAAAATATGGCTATGCAAATCCTGGATAAGTTTTCAAAGTTTGATATACAAGCTATTTTTGCTCAATGTTTGGATAATAATAATGATATTTCACAACATTTGTAGATAAACCAGTTGTATCATGGATCGGGCAAGATATTGCAGAGTGGGCTTTTGAGCATGCTGACATGCTCCTTTTGATGTATTATTAATGTCATTAATATTTTGAATTTTGAATTTTTTACACTAGATAACATTCCTCTCACATATGACTTGGAGACTCAACGATAGTCGTTTCCAACGTACTGTGGTCGTTGACCCAAAAGGCTCTTAAGTTCTCACCTTGTGTTTGCTTCCCAACCGGCTTCACTCCTGGAAAAGTAACACTAAATCCTAATATTTCGTAAATCGTAAAACTAGCTTCCGAATATCGTAGTTCAGACAAAGATATAAATCATTTTCCCCATAAAGAAAATTGATTTGAGAAAAAATAAGAAAGTGTACTCTTATCCCAACCAACAACATACACCCGTCAACAACAAGTTCTTGTCTCTCTCTCTCTCTCTCTCTCTCTCTCTCTCTCTCTCTCTCTCTCTCTCTCTCTCTCTCTCTCTCTAACGAAGATTTTTTTGTATTGTGTGGCAAAACAATTCCTCTTATTAACAACCCATAGGAAATGTAAATATTGGGCACTACTTATTTTTACCGATCCTATATTGCTTAAATGTACAAGTAAAATGGATGGTATTGCAACATTTTTACGTATCCCAAAGCAAACTCACATGACTGTCTCACCAAGGCATTTAGTTGTGATTACTCCACAGTTGTTCTTCTTTCCTTTTCTTTTTAGCTTTTATTAAAGACTTGCTTCCCCCAAATGTAATTAGTATAAATATATGAAACCAATAATACCAGATCAAGAGGATGAGGAAAAGGGAATAAAATACCAAACCATAAATCTCAGAAACCAGCCACGAGACTGAGTATGTAAATGTCTCTATCCACATATGGCGGGAGCCATAAATCTCACCTTTTTATTTTGTATTCTTCAACAAGGTTTTGTTTTCTAAAATGAAAACTCTGTGATTTGTGATGATGATAAATCCCTCCATAGAACAAACAAAAATCTTTGTTGTTTCTCATCATCAAGAGAGAAAAACATTTATCTGTTATTGAGCATTTTTCTTTCCTAGCTTATGACTGCCCTGGTTAATGAACTTCTCTCTCTCTCTCTCTCTCTCTCTCTCTCTCTCTCTCTCTCTCTCTCTCTCTCTCTCTCTCTCTCTCTCTCTCTCTCAATTAGTGAAAGATGTTGATTAATCATATATATTTTCAGCTTCCGTTTCTAATCTACTTATATTGCTCTCGCTGAAATTATTATAATTGTTACTTGTTATTCGAGTTCTGTAATTTATTTCATTGCTTTACCTTCATTTATTATTTATTCTCTTCCAAATAATATAAAGTGTGACTCAACTAATTAATCTGGACCATAAATGCATTACTACTAAATTGACATGTTCAAAATATTTCAATAATGATAAGAAATTAAGCCACTAAATCAAAATATTAAGTCACAAATCTATCATGTATTGCAGGTTTTCGAAACTAATTTGATATTAGAATAGAAACTAGAATAATAAGCAAAAACTTTAGTAAAACGAGAATAACCTACCTATGTAATAATGTGATTGGTCTTTTCTTTTCAAGTCTTATATCACAGAATAAGAGACTAATTATAAGAAAAAAATTATCACGGAATCAGACCAATTTTGAAACAGTGTAGGATAAAAAAAGGTTAATTTAAAGGTAAAGGGCTCAAGGTGTGAGCAAATACGAAAGCAAGACCACGACATACGCAAATAAATAAATAAATAAATAGATAAATAAAAATAGGATTTTTTTTCAAGAATTTCTTTCAATTCCCGATCAGAAAAAAGCAATAGACATACACATACAAACGCACTCACCCAGGCCCAGACTCAAACAATACATACACACACACATATATGTATATATATATATATATATATATATATATATATATATATATATATATACATATATATATATATATATATATATATATATATGTATATATATATATATATATATATATATATATATATATATATATATATATATATATATATATATATATATATCATCATCACCCAATGTTTGCAAGAGTGCTCTATACATACAGCTGGGAAAAACTTTATCATTATACAAATTCACAATAAGTTTACTCATAATCTGTGAATTACTTACAAAGATGACTTTAGGCTGAAAAAAGACAGCTAGACTTAGATCAACCAATAGAACAGGATATTAAACATCTGACCATATTCATATACTGTAATTAACTAGCTAATGGAAAAATCAACAGTGTATGACAAACCACCGTGTATGGTATTTATGCACTTTGAGAAAGTTTTTGATTATGTCAAAACTTCGGCAGTAATGAAAGCCTTTCAAAAACTAGGAATAGGCGAATCTTATTTTAGATTACTTAAAAATATTTATGCAAGAAGTACAGCAATCCTAAAACTACATAAATATAAGGAATAAAAACTCCGATTGAGTAAGGAGTCAAACTAGGAGACACCATCTTTCCGAAATCCTTCACAAAAAATCTTTAGATTAGGAAAATGTAGCAATTGATTTTAATAGTGATTGCCTTAGCAGATTAAGATTCACAGTTGACATAGTTGTGTTTGGCAAATCTTGGTAAGAATTGCAAAAGGTAATAGAATATTTGAATAAAAAGAAAGAGGGTAAAAATGTATTACTGGAAATAAATAGAAGTAAAACTAAGATAATCTTCATTGAAAATGCAGAGAGGCAACTAAAAAGGGTTAAGGCCCGAACTCTGAAGATTATTAATGAAAATTCGAACTTAAAACAGACAGCAAGTGTTTCCCGGGATATGAGACGGAAATTAAAAGAAGGATAAGCATCGGATGCTTTTGGCAAACAAAAGAGATTATGAAAGGTAAAAGGCCAGTTTCTCTAAAAAAAATAATTTAATGAGATGGTCTTACCAGTATTAACCTATGCATCAGAAACTTGTAGCCTTACTGAAGCCATAAAACATAAACTACTATATGTTTAACACAGTGCAAGTATGCTATTTGGCATTATCTCTGTAACGAACACTTGCATCAGTATTACATTTATATGTAGTATAATGAGTTACTAATGTTTGTGTATATATATATATATATATATATATATATATATATATATATATATATATATATATATATATATATATATATATTTATATATATATATGCATATATATATATGCATATATATATATATATATATATATATATATATATATATATATATATATATATATATATATATATATATATATATATATATATATATATATATATATTACAAGAATACTCCTCTGTTTGTTTTCAATTACCCTACGGGAAAACTGTCACCTTTTGACCCTTAAGTTTTATGTGTTTGAAGTTTTTTATGAAAAAGAATCTTAATTCATTATTTCTACGACTGAATTGTAGAGGTGAATTTTAGGTTCTTATCTCTTTAATGATATATTGCTGAAGGTGGTTCTTGATAAAATTTTAAACAGATTTTTGTTTTATAATTACGATTTTAAAGAGAAAGTAAAAAAAAAACATTTTGAAGAAAAAGTCAAACAAAAGAAAATAGAATAGCTGTATAAGAATAAAGATATAGTAGAATTGTCTATAACGTCTAATGTCTAAGACAGTAACTCTAAAATAAGCATCCTAAAGGGTAAGGTGGTTTGTTTTAGAAATGAATCCAGTTACCTTCTGAATTATATGTAATACTGATCAAGTGTAATCAAGAATTTTATCATTCCTGGATATTTTAGTTAGTAAATTTATTATGATTATCAGAAAAAATAAAGAAATGTTAAAAATTATTGCGGAGATTTGTTCTTAGTAATGTTGACCTGAATGTGTTTATTGCTGTTGAAATTCTAGTTAATTTTTTTCTTGAAAGAAACTTCCCCTTTTCATTTTTATAATCTTTCCAAAGACTCAAGATGCTTTCCATTTGTTACCATCAAAATTTTTCTTAAAAT
>NC_090741.1:14111183-14121183 GCF_036898095.1 Palaemon carinicauda
TGGACCTTGCAGCATATAACGTCAGGACCCTGTCTAGGGATGACGATCTTGCTGTGTTACAAGAAGAGCTGAAACTAATGAATTGGAAGATAATAAGATTCACAATAGTGAAATTAGATCCAGGGAATATTATATAGAGTTCATAGAGGGCAATATATTTTGCTTCAGAGGACGTGAGTGGAGCAAAGAAAATGAAGTGGGTCTCTTTATTAATAATTGCTGGTAAAATAGAAGAGTTTTGTAGTGCATGAACAATTATCAAACTAAATAAGTATAAACTAAAGACCATTCAAAGGCATGCACCTACAACATTACATACAGGGGAAGAAAGAGAAATTTTTTAGGAAGATCTGGAGATACCTGTAGCAAAAAAAAATATATCTGTAAAACTAATTTTACATCTGTTTTGGTAATTTTAGTGCTAAAATATTTTAAAAGAATATTTGTGAATCAGTAGTAGGTAAATTTGGAGTAGGCAGAAAGAATGACAGAGGAGACATGCTCGTAGAATTTGCTGAGAGAAGCAGTCTTAAAAACAAGATGCACTTTTGGAGATAGGGAAGCCCAAATGGAAAAACAAAAAACACAATACATTTTATTCTCATGGAGAGGTTGATTTATTTAAAGGTGTAACAGTATTAAACAAGTTAAATTGATGCTACCACAGAATAGTGAAGGATAAATTTGTTTACCTATAAGAAAATAAAGAAAAAACAAATTTTAAGACTAGGAATAGGCACTTATGTAATAATAAAGAAAAAGTGTGATGTGTTTAGTTCAGCAATAAAAAATGTACTCCCATCTACATGATGAAATGAAACAAGTGAAAAAGATATTAACAGTAATTAAAAAAAAAAATAATTAGAATCAGCACACGTGATAGATGATAAAATTCCACAAGAAAATCAAGGAAAACTACCAGAAAAGATAAAAAGCCTAATGATGAAAAGATCAACAATACGGGGGAAAAAGCAAGACGGATGAAATAGAATTAGGAGAACTATCTAAAACCATAAAAAAAGAAAAACTTATACCACCCGTGCGTCACATAAGCGTACATAGTAACGACATTTCTCTTTTTTGTATATTATATCCTTTGTATCTTCGCTCTACCCTCACACTGATAGCAACTTGTTTTAACATGTCTGCATATTCCATTGTTAACTGTTAACAGAGGCGGTTGCTGGTTGACAAGAAATAGCATGTCTGTATTTTGTGACCTTCTAACCTGGACCTTGTGAGTCTCCATACTCGATATGTCATAATAAAGTTACTCAGTTGCTTTCCTCTTGCTTTTGAATCACAACCTACTCTTGGCCCATCACATTGGTGATCCCAGAAGTCGACTTGCTCCTCCCGCCTTCACCCCCCTCCCCCCTCAGTGTTACTATGACTGACTCCGTGGAAGTAGGCGCCGCCCCATTGAAACTTTGGTCGTTCCCCAGTGGAGAGGCGTTTGCTTGGTTTCAGCCCCCAGAAGTAAAGTTCCGCATCAAGGGCGTGACTCACTCAACCACGAAAGCAGATTATGTTCTCCCGGCGATACCTGAGGACACCTTCCCGGAAATCTCCGACTGGCTTTGTAAACAAGGAGACACCCCAATAGCGTATGACGCCCTCAAAGCATACCTTCTGCAGCAGTACTTGCCGTCGCCAGCCACCCGTATAGCAGAGCTTTTTCAGCTTTCTCAAAAACCGTTGGGGGACCAAAGGGCTCCGCTCGCCCTCAGGGAAATGACCAGTATCGCTCGCCTGCAACCTGCTGTAGATGGCTCTCCTCGTGAGGTGAGCCTACTTCATGCCTTTTGGGTACGCCGTTTACCCGAACCTGTACGTGCTACCATACCCGATGTCGATAGTTTAACCATAAAGGACATGATGACCAAAGACGACGCCCGTATGGACAGCCACTTCACGACCTTCGAGACCTCCATCAACGCCTCCACTCCTGAAAAAGAGGACACCTTATCAACATCAACCGAAGCTGACGTGAATGCCGTAGGATACACACGCCTACCCCGTGACATACCGGAGCGACGACAAAGCCACCCATCACCCACCACTCGCTCGCGCCCCAACCAAGGACTTCTACAGTCACTTACTGCCGCCCATCGGCCGCAGTTTTGCTACTGCCACTCCAGATTTGGAGCTGCCGCAAAGAAATGCACCAAGGATTGTCAGTGGCCAAAAAACGTGTAAGTAGGCCATCGCTCGTGTTGGTGGCCTCCCGTGTTTCTATTCTTTCCTTTCCACATGATGCAGGAACGGTCGTACGATTTTTGGTAGACACGGGTGCTTGTCGTTTTCTTTACCAAGGGAACTCTTCAGGACATGACATAGTCTATCTATGTCTGCCAACGGATCTACAATACCCACATATGGTTACGAGAACCTCACATTATTGTTTGGAAACGGCAGATTTAATTGGAAGTTTCTCGTTGGTAACGTCATATTACCAATCCTCGGGGTGGATTTCCTCTCTCATTTCCACCTTCAGGTCAATGTCGCACACCGATAACTGGTTAACGCAGACTCGTACTTGTTGACACCTCTTCAATCCGCCACCTCCAACCTTGCTCTCCACATCCGCGCACCCACGGATACCTACGCCAACCTCCTCACATCATACGTGGAAGTTTTCTGTACAGAACTTCGATAAACACCCTCGGCTCTTGCCAAACACGGTATTTGTCACCATATCAAGACGATGGAACCCCAAGTCTTCGCAAAAGTTAAGGCGTCTAGCACCAGATCGATTGGCAGCCACCAAACAGACATTCGCCGAAATGGAAGAAATGGGCCTTTGCCAAAAGGACTCCAGCCCATGGTCGTCACCCTTACACATCGTCCCGAAGAAAGACGGCTCCCTACATCCCTGTGGGGATTAAAGGCGCCTGAACATGCAAACAAAACCGGATCAGTACCCCCTCCAAAACATCGCCAGCGTGACCTCCTACCTGCAAAAAGCGAAGGTTTTCTCTACGCTCGATCTCCTGAAGGGGTATTATCATATGTCTATGAACCCACGAGACATCCCCAAGACCGCAATAACCCCTCCCTTCGGTACATACACCTTCAATTACTCCTGTTTTGGCCTTCGTAATACTGGGGCCACTTTCCAACGTCTCATGGATCGCATTTTAGGGGACATCCCCTTTTGTGTATGTTACGTGGATGACATACTTGTGTTCTCTTCCTCAAAAGAGGAACACCTCCTTCCCCTGCGCATCGTACTTGACCGCCTGCAACAAAACGGCCTTGGAGTTCGGTACGATAAGTGTACCTTTGGTGCCAACGAAGTGTCGTTTTAGGGCACCGCATGACTCCTGAAGAAGTCCATTCCCTCCCTGAGAAGGTAGCAGCCATTCAGAACTTCCCCATACCCTTGACTGTCAAAGCACTGCAGGAATTCTTGGGCATGATCAAATATTATCTCAGTTTTCTGCCAGCCATTACAGCCCCTTTTAGATGCAGACTTCTGCAATGCAAATAATGCCCTATCAACTGGTGCTGCTCTCACTTTTCCCAGCACACATGCCCCTCTCCTCTCCACCGATGCCAGCGACGTCGCCATTGGTGCAGTACTCGAACAGGTGGTCAATGGCTCGCCCAGCCCATAGGCCTTCTTCAGCAGAAAACTTTCCAAGGCAGAATTGGGTTATTCTACCTTTGATCGTGAATTTCCTGGCGGTGCACTTGACTGTCCATCACTTTCGTCATATCTTAGAAGGTACGCCCTTCATCATTCGCACAGACCACATGCTTCTGGTGCACGCCTTCACTCGACAGTCTGACGCCTGGTCCGCCGTCAACGCCGACATGTCTCCGCCGTGGCTGAATACAATTGCACCCTTTAACTTGACCCTGGGAAAATGATTACCGTTGCCGATACCCTGTCAAGAAACACGTAAGCCACCGTTCAAAAGGGATTGGATTACAACGCCTTGGTTGATGCTTAACAATAGGATCCAGAGTATCAAGCATGTACGACATCCTGCACATCGCTCCTTTGGGAAGACGTCCCCCTGCACGATTCCAACACCACCCTCCTCTGTGGCGTCCGTACTGGTAGACCGGGACCATGGATTCCTGCTCCCATGCGCCGACAGGTGTTTGATTTCATTCACGGCCTTTCACATCCCTCATGCTATTCTAATGCACAGCTGCTGAAGAAAAAGTTCATTTGGTACGTCATTACCAAGGATTCTCAGGATTAGGTCCACGTTTGTGCTTCTTGTCAAATTTCCAAAGTACATTGACACACAGATTCATGAGTGGGCACCTTTCCTCAACCTTAGCGTCGTTTTGCCCACATTCATGTCAACGTTGTAGGCCCCCAACCCACATCACAAGGATATTGTTACCTGCTTACCATCATCGACAGCCCCACTCGTTGGCCTGAAGCCATTCACATGGAAAGTGCAACGTCCGCCTCATGTACATCTGCCTTACTCTCAGGATGGATAACAGGATTTGGTATCACTGCGCATATTACTTCTGACAGGGTACCACCATTTTCACCTCTTAATTGTGGACATCATTACGGAATATCCTGGGCATCACCCTACATCAGACAACTGCCTACAACCTCGCTGTCAATGGAATGGTTGAACTTTTTTATCTCACCCTCAATGCAGTTTTGATGTCCCGCTGCAAGGACTCCAACTGCTTTACTCAGCTTCCCTGGGTCCTCCTGGGATTAACGACCACTCCTAGAGAGGCCCTGCCGAATTTTTTCCTTCTGCAACCTCCTCCGACGATCTCCAGCATATACAACCCGTCGTGGGAAAATTTACTCCATGTCACCAGACTTACAGTTCCCCAAGCCAAGCATCACATACCGACAGACTTGCACTCTGCAATTGCACGTCTTCCTACGCAACGACACTACCAAGCCAACGTTTACGCCTCCTTAAACGGCCCCTTTCCTTGTGATCCGACTCAATCCGAAAGTATTCCTACTAAATATTCGTAGCAAAGAAGACTGGGTCTTCGTTGATCATCTAAAACCTGCTTATCTCCTGCCAGATGACCCGCCTACAGTTCGTCTCTCTAGATTTAGATGCCCTCTTTAACATGTACAGTATGTCATTTTTAAGGGGGGAGCCATGTACCACCCATGTGTCACACAATCGTCCCTAGTATCGACATTTCTCTTTTTTGTATATATTATCCTTTGTATCTCCGCTCTCCCCTCACACTGACAGCAACTTGTTTTGACATGTCTGCATATTTCATTGCTAAATGTTGACAGAACCGGTTGCCGGTTGACAAGAAATAGCATGTCTGTATTTTGTGACCTTTTTACCCGGACCTTATGTGTGTATGTACTCGATATGTCGTAATAAAGTTACTCAGTTGCTTTCCTCTCACTTATGAGTCAGAGCCTACTCTTGGCCCGTCACAAAACCTAAGACATTATTAAACACAATCAGTCCAAAAATAGAGAAATGCTAAAGAAAGGAAGAACATCAAATTGAGGAAAAGAAGACTTGGAACAAGGGGCTAACAGATGTTTGCATTAAAATATTAAATGGAAGTATTATAAAAAAACAGATGGAATAATAAACATTGCACAGGGTTTCTATACAATGCTATACAATAGTGATATAAGAAAAAGCTCTTCCAATTAAAATAATGAATGACCTGAGCCGGTAAAAAAACAACAATAATAGAAGTAAAAGAAGTATTAACAGACATGAAAAGAGGGAAAGCGTCAGGAAAAGGTGGCCTGACAATTGTTTTATTAATAGATGGAGGATATTTTATGGTAGTAAAACTTGCTAAACTTGACACATAATATCTGCAAGAATGTTCCATGCCTACAGCTTGGGAAAACTTTATCATTATACAAATTCACAAAATGGGAGACACAAAATGCATGAAAATGTTCGCCCAAGAAGTTTGATGTCAGAAATATATAAAATATTTACACAGATCATATTAGACCAAATTGAAAGCCAGTTATACTTTAATCAAATGAGCAAGAAGCCAGGATTTAGAAGTGGGTATTCAACTGGTGACCATATCCATGTAATTAACTAGTTTACAGAATAATCAACAGAGTATAACAAACTACTATATCCGGCATTTAAAGACTTTGAGAAAGCTTTTGATTCTATCAAATCTTCAGCAGTAATGAAAGCATTTCAAGGTCATGGAATGGATGAATCGTACGTTAGAACACTTGAAGATAAACTATACAGGTGGTACATTGATCCTAAAACAACAAAAAGATATTGAGAAAATTCAAAATAATAGCAAAAAGACCATTGATATGGGTACTCGATATTTTAGTTTCCCAAAAGAAGAAAAAACAAAGAATTGGGTGCATGCTTAAAAACTGGAAGTGGGCACTAATGTGCTTAGTCCATTTGAAATCAGATGATGAGGATGGCATAAAGTACCGACTCCTGGGAATTGGAAAATCCGAAATTCAACGTGCACTGGAGGAAGAGGTTGTACCATCCCTTTTTTTACATAATGGTAAGTTACAAGTTGAGAAATTTGCCAAAAGTCTGCATGATACATTTCTTCCCTTCGACTCCATTTTCCTAAAATATTTAACTCTCTGTGATGCCTACAGTGCGAAAAGTAAATGAAAGTTATCCGTTGTTGTCTTTAAATAACTACTGAATATATAACATATATCTAGCTTTTTGTTCTTCAAGTATAGGAATTGTGATTTTATAAAATCTGAATTGCAGCACTGTCTTTTCAGATAGAAGTGTATCAGGAAAGGAAGAGGAGAGATGTGCATGAGCCATAATGTAAGGTTTCAAGAGGACAGCATAGGAAATGTTATGCGAAAAGGAGAATTGTCATTTAGAGAACAATGAAGTTTCTCCAGAAGTCTCTGTTCAAGAAAATATTGCCCGGCCTGAAGAGTGTTCTCAACAAAATACAATCAAACAAGTAGAGGAAGTGGAAGAGAGCATTTGGAAAAGGCAAAGCAGAGCTCCTGAAACTGGTTAGTTTATAAATGGAAGTGATAGAAACCAAGTTCACGTTAATTAAAATAAACAAGTTATTTCAATTTATGCTATGTACAACAGAGATGAATGCTCTCATAACTAATAAGCCTGTTAGTCAATGGAACGATGAAGACATCCTCAGCTTTCACTCTTAGAAACATGGGCACCAAATGGTATTCAAATTGCCGTCTAAGAGAAGATTTTGTCTGCCATCCAAAGAGTACACTAAACAGACGAGCGCAAAATCTAAAATGTAAGCCGGGTATTTTGCACTCAGTTCTGTCACTGATGAAGGCAAAATCAGAAATAATGACGGAAATAAAAATTGCTAGTAAGTGGAGTTATGGCAAACGAATGGACGTTTTGTATGAACCTCATGATAAAGTTCAAGTGCATATGTTAAGAGCTTTCACTAGAAGCCGAAAGCAACCCATATACTACCAAAATGATGACTCTACTTTGCATAAAAGACTTATTGATGTTATCATAAATGTTAAAAAAGCTGGCTATGCTATTGGACCAATTGTTCACTAATTTGAGGGTTTGGAAAGAGTTTGGGATTGATCCCCTCAACCCTGAGAAAGTCTTTTTTAAAATCCCTTGTGCTAACAGGAATGGCTTCGTATTTGCTGATGCTCTCCATTTGATAAAATAAATTAGAAATGCTTTTCTTGACCATGGTTTTCTTATGAAAAATTAGAATAATGTATCTGATGACTGTGTCCGTGAAATGCTAATGATAACCGTATCAGAGTAGCATATAAAATTAATACAATACATATGAATGTGAGTGGCTTATAAATATCGCGAGTAAAGAGTGCTGTACAGCTAATTTAAAAGTCCTGTGATAGAGCATTGTAATTTTTAGGAGAAAGTGGCTCACTAGAGAGCAACAATTGGAAGGAAACTCGAAATTTTATAGCTACCTTGAATGAAAAGTTCGATATCCCAAATT
This sequence comes from Palaemon carinicauda, assembly GCF_036898095.1. Lineage (NCBI taxonomy): Eukaryota > Metazoa > Arthropoda > Malacostraca > Decapoda > Palaemonidae > Palaemon > Palaemon carinicauda. Next base: position 14,119,113 of record NC_090741.1, read on the forward strand.
AAGACGATTCACCTCGATCATAGTCCAAAAGGTTCGAGATAATCTTTATTAATCCTGGGTAATATGTAGTAATAACTTTTTCGGTGAGACCTTAGCATTGTCAATTTACATTGCTGATATTCAGAAACAGGATATCATCCGATAATTTCCATACATTGAATATTATACTTTAATCTACAGAAAAAACGTTCTTTTCGTTGTTGCAATGCATATAATTAATTGTAAAACAACGTTCATTTTACTGCCAGTCGTGGGTTTCGATATATTTGTTTAGTTTACACAATTTCTTCCACAAGAAATGCCAATTGACCCCAGTGGAGGAGACTTCTGAGTAAATGATATAAAGTGTTCCGTTCCTCTTTTACTTTTGAGTAGAAATGTATCAATGCCCGATGAAAACAAAGGCTTACAGACATGAACCAGTGAAGTAATTTCACCTGTCACTGCAATAACTCTCATATAAACAACACCAGATCCCTTTATTGTACATCTAAATAAAAGCATAATAATATTTCTTTTTTTTTTTTTACTTATTTAGCTTTTTAGGTTGAAAGAACTAAGATTGTTCAATCTATTACTTTTTATGTTAGTTATTGATCATTAATGTTGTTATTCTTGTTGGTATGGACCAAATCCTTTTGCAGTAAAACTAGTTCTTAACTGACTAAAATTTCGTGTTTCTTGAATGTTAATGGAATATCCAATCCCTGCCCTTAATTTTTTTTTATGCTACGCTGTATTGATAAGTTTTTCCCTCATTGCTACATTAGTCTATTGTATCCAAATATTAATGTAACCTAATTTTTGCTTAACCTTAGGAATTTGGATCCTTAAAAGTTTTATTATCTCTATACTTAAAGAAGATTTATTTTCAGCCAGTATGTCCCAAGTATGTAAACTCATTAGCAATCTCTTGAGGTTCATACATAATTCATCATTGCTGTCTCTGAAATTTCATTTTACATAATCTTAGTTTTACTCAAATTCATTTTCATTCCTATATTTATGCTTTCTTTATTCAAATCTCCAATCCTCTTATGCAATTCCTCCTTTGTCATCTGCAAATCTTAAGCTGTTAAGGTATTTCCCCTTAATGATAATTTCTTCTTTTTTTCAATCTAAATAAATAAAAAAAAAAATTCTACGCATGCTGTGAATAATTTAGGAGAGATGGGATCGCTTTGTGTAACTCCTTTCTCAATTTGAATTTCTCACTAACTTTATGTAGCTTTGAGAATGTTCTACTTCCTGTATATATATTTTCAAGTGTTCTAACACAGGATTAATCCATTTCTTGTCTTTCAAGGGCTTTCAAAAATGCCATACATAGTGGTTTGTCATACTCTGTTGAATGTTCAATTAGCTTATTAATTACATCGATATGGTAAGTTGTTGAATACCCACTTCTAAAGCTTCCCTGAACTATTAGTTGATTAACGTCTAGCTGTCTTTCTCTTTGGTTTTCGTAAAGGCTTTGGTCATGTGATGCCAATCTTACAATCTCCAACACTGTACAGTAATCCCTTGAATGTGGTCAGGAAGTTCGTGTGATTGGCCTTGGTTTTAGTGCTGCCTTTGAACGTGTTAATCATGAAGTCCTTGTTTTCAAACTTAAACAGTTGGGATGAATGGGTCTTTTCTTGGAATCATTATTGAATTTTAAGTATCAGATTACAAAGAGTTGCGGTTTTTGGTCACCATAGTGAGTATAGGAATGTGATATCTGGTGTTCCCCAGGTTAGTGTTCTTGGCTCATCACTTTTCATACAATATACACATGACATGTGGTATGGCCTAGGAAACAAGTTCACTGCAAATGCGGATGATGCTACTATCTTTGCAACAGTTGCATCTCCCAAATTTATATCTTAGGTTGGTTAATCCCATAATAGAGATCTAGCTAAAATTAGTGCATGGTGAAAATTATGGGGCATAAAGTTAAATCATAAAATAACTTTATGTATGATTCTAAGCAGGTCAAGGACAGTGGCTCCTCAACACCTGGATCAGAGTGTTGATAATGTTTCTTTAACTCTATATTATTCCCCTGAAATTTTAGGTGGGATTCTTG
>NC_090741.1:14128683-14138683 GCF_036898095.1 Palaemon carinicauda
TTTTAGTTTTAAAAAATATAGCATTATTATTATTATTATCATTATTATTATTATTATTATTATTATTATTATTATTATTATTATTATTATTGGAAAGGCTACAACCCTGGTTGGAAAAAGCAGGATGTTATAAACCCAAAGGCTCTAGCAGGATAAAAATAACCCAGTTGTGAAATGAAATAAAAAAGTGAATAAACTATAAGAAAATTATGATCAAGTGTAATAATAAAATGAAGAACAGTCGCAACATTCTAACATTACAACAGTAAGGCTTATGTTTTGTTTAAATATCTCTTCTGTCTAAGAGTCAGGTTTTTTGATAACATAAGGGGAAGATTTGTATTGTAGAGATACTTAGTAGTAAATAAGATTCAAGGGTGTGAGGTTTGTTTTGTAACAACCTTTCATAAACCTGGAGCTACAAGATTACTCTTTGTATTCCTTATACTTACCCTGCAAGAGCTCTACTTCTTCAGACAAATTGATAATGTTTTCTGATCTTTGTATGGCACCCCAAGACTGGCTAAGCCTACAAGCACACCTAGTTTTTTCTTTTGTCCGGCTAGAGCTGAGAAGTAAATGGACTCCACACACACACACACACACACACACAGATTGACCGAACAGTTTCTCCAATCGGGGGCTCTTAGACTCTAAGTCAGAGCCCCCAGAATGGACTCCCTTCTTTAAACTGTCCGCTCTTACATTAGGCCTATTAGAACACAGATCCACTTCTGGTTATGACCCGCCCTCACTGAATATCCCTCCCAGCCCAAGATTCATGTATCAAGAAGAGGAAAAGCTTTTAAAGATTTGATTGTCACACATGAATGGCAGAGGCAAGGGAAAATGTCATTGCCTTGCAAGCAGCGTAATGGCCTGGACGCTGACCATACATACTATAATCAGCACTCAACCACCCTCTCCATCCAAGCCAGGAACAGAGATGGCCAAGCAATGACAGCTGATGACTCAGCAGGTAAAGGCCTATAGGCTTCCCTAAACTCCCCATCATTAACTCACAAGTTGATGAGGTTGCAGACACCAAAGAAACTAACAAGTTTCAGCGGTACTCGAACCACAATATGGCGACGAACAGGCAGAGATGTTGCAAATAGGCCACAGCAACCCTACAAGATGAGTCTTGAGGAAGTTCTCGAGGAGCTACAATCTACCTTGGCAAGCACAGAGGTTGGAGCACATCCGGGCTATTTGAATCGATAACACGTGTGTCAAAAATATTTCAATATGTGGCCACATTCCCCCCTTAAATTAGATACTTATCTAATTCGAGATCACTGTCTGGCTTTGAATATTCAGGTGGGGATGCAAAGTTTTGCAAAACATTATTTCATTACTTTGGTTCCATAACTCTACATACGTCACCCACCATTTAAAGGATCTTTACCAACGTGTTTGATTAAACCCCTCCATTTATGGGGTAATCATGTAGACCTTTGGCTTAAGGTCCTTGTTATAATTTATGCCTTTGATTAACTTCTGTCACAAGGTATTATCAACTTTATATGTCAAATCTCCTTTTGTTTTTTGCTTTGACTAACCTTACGTTTTATTCTTGAATTTTGGGTAATTTAAGATGACCATATAAACATAAAGTGTAAGATTGTAAATATAAAGGTGTGATATAAGCCCATGGATTCCCCAATTTTGTATTAAACCAATTCGAGTCCATTCATCATTTTATTGAGTTCAGATTAATAAGCTCATTTAGATACTCTCCACCTCACAGGTAATTAGGATTAGTTTGCGTTCCAGCTACATTATTTAAAAGATTTGTGTTAAAGAAACTGAGTTAAGGATCCTTGGTTTAAACATATATCAAGGCGAGCTCTTATAGTGGTTATAGGCCATGGGCCGGAAAGTCACCTTTATGCATATCCGGGAGTTTCCAAACACAAAAATGCGGCAAAAATGCAAAATTATCACTTTTTGTACAAAGTGCACGCCAAATTTTCACATTTTCAGCCGCACTGACTTTGTGTCGCTTTATTGACTCTAACTTCCTTAATATTCAAACTAAGTCAACATTCTTTGGTACCAACATAATGCTAAGACTAAGAGCTACACAAAGGTATATAATTATCTCCATAATTAATGAATATCACGTATTCCAGGGCCATTATTGTACCCACTACACTTAATTTTTGTTTGAAAATGGGCACGTCTAACTCGTTACTACTGACACTGATGAAATTGTTGAGGCATTTGGTTACATTTCTGCATTTTATTTTGTACATAATCTTATTTAGAATATTTCATATCAGTTCCGTTCACTAATTTCCCAAAATATATGAATTAAGTAACAATAATAAATTGATTGTATAATGGCCACATATTATCAGCAATACCCACTTTTCTCCGTAGCTTCTGTAAATTGTCACATAACTGCATCATTTTGGTGTCAATAGATAACAATATATTCTCCAACTTTCTGAAATTAGTTCTGTGCATAAATTATAATGCATTTTCATTTCAGGCAAAGGATCCAATATCAACTGGTAATAATTATTCAGCATGGCAGAACGTCCAGTTAGTTTACGAAAAAAGAAAAGTCATAGAAAAAACCTCTGAAGAGTGTGCCAAAAAGGACTTGCTTTATACATTTCTTTGAACAGAAAACTGACAAAATTGTTCGAAAACTGACTGATGTGAGCTTTTAAAAGACTAAGGAATCAGTGCAGCTCCGCAAAGCTATTGCTGATGCTAATGTGAGGATGGACGAAATCTGTGACAAAGTTCCAGAGACGCTAAATGCAAATACCCATGGAATACACAGGAAGTGTTATCAAAAGTTAACAAATGTTGGTCATATCAAAAGTAGAAAACGACAAGATCCAGTTGAAGATGACAAAGGGCCTTCAACTTCAAATCAAAAGTGAGTATCATCCTCATCAATTTTATTTCCTTGAGATCAGTGTCTGTTCTGTGGAAAAAACAGAAAACGAGACAAGGGTGTCAGAGAGTTCCCAACAAAGTGTGTTACAGAAACTGCAGCTGAGTCAATACTATAGGCTGCAAATCATAAAAATGGCCACACATTACTTGGAAAGATTAAAGGCCGTGGCTTGCGAACACAAGAGGCACATTATCATAATTCTTGTCACAGAGAATACACTCGTAAGCAGGAGCAAAATGTTAATAAAGAGCCGGATCAGAGTGCTGTTGAACATTTAGCTACCCATAGTGAAGCATTCTCCTACATCTGTGATTATACTGAAGAACATATAATCAGGGAGTGTAACGTAGAACGTGTGACAATGTTAAAAGAGAAATATTTGCTATATTTACAAGAGCATCATCCACCAACTTACAATCCAAACTACAAAACCTATAAACTGAAGAATAAGTTGGAAAAACATTTTAGTCATAAGGTTAAATTCTGGGCACCTAATAACGAAGTGAACTTATATATTCTGATCTCTTACCAGTCGGACAAGCAGTAGAGGCAGCATTTTAGATGGCTGCCTCTGGGGAAAGGCTTCTCCAGGAAGCAGCTATGATGCTCAGGCGACAACTGATGGATGCCAAAAGGAATGCAGACGTACTGCCATAGCCACCTACAGCAGCACAGTTGATGTCCATAGAGAACAAACCACCACCAATCCTGATTACTTTTTGTTGCAGCTTCTATGTGAGAACCATTAAAAGATATATCGTCAAAGATGGAGAGAATGGTAGATTCATGTGCTCAAGATGTATGTTATGCTATGAGCCGAGGAGAATGGAAAATTACTAAACATGTTCTTGGAATAATTTTGAGACATATGACAGGAAGTGCTGAGCTCATTACACTGCTGAATCATTTTGGTCACTGTCAGTCATATTCCCAAGTGATGGAGTTAGAAACTGCCATATGTAACCAAATCAACACACAGGAATCGTGTATGAATAATGGAGTTCTCCACTTTAGCCGGGGCAACTTTGACCTGTCTGAAGAAACACCATAAGGGGTTGGAGCAACACACATGTACCACCTGGTATTGTCAATCAGGAGACATCTAGTAGAGCAAGTTGTGACATGAACAGGGAGCAGCCACCTCAGCAGTCAGGGAAGAATAATAAAGACAGGTCAATTCGCTATAAGGATAAAGAACGGCCACCTTGTTTCATAAGGATTAGGACTGAGCCTAATTTGAGAGTGGAACATGTATCTGTGACAATACCCGTTTCATTTCATGAATCCAAGAAATCAGACTTTGCTCGGACTATTACAACATTGTACAAATCTAATGAGCAAAGTGTTCCTGGCTGGGCTGGATGGTTGTCACTGACTGGAAAAAGTGATTATGTTGAAGCCTGGGCACAGTCTACAGTTGATTACATGGTGCCAGTACATAGGGCAATTACTGATAATGCCACAGTTCAGCACATACTCTGACTATGCCAGCAGGCCACAAAGGATGTCCAGCAGGAGGTCACTATCGTAACTTTTGATATAGCTGTAGTAATGAAAGCTTACTCTATCATATGGCAAAACCCACGAGAATCCAGTGGTGTTCTTGAAAGGATTGGGGCATTTCATACAATCTGCTCGTACCTTGGAGTCATCGGGAAGATGATGTCTGGCACAGGCTTTGAGGACATCACTATTGAGGCTGGTGTATGTGCAAGTGGATCGATTGATCAAATGTTGAGGGCCAACCATTACAACAGTGCAGTGAGAGTTCACAAATTGATGTACGAGACCCTACAACGGCTCCTGCTTGATGCCTTTTATGACAAGTGCAAATGGAAGTTCATTAAATGCCAGCTTACATGGAGTCACCTTCTCCATCTTGTTTGAAGGACCTCCTTGTAAGTGACTGCCTCAAAGAGCTATATCAGCAGTACTGTGTTTTCAAAGATCAAGTGAGACATGGAGAATTTGGCAAAACAACTTGTTTATGGCTAAACTATATTGAAAAAGTGGCGTTGCTCCTGAAATCTGCTAGGGCAACAAAGTTGAATGATCTTGATCTACACATAGCCTCGTTATGGGACATGTGCCCCGGGTTTTTTTACCTACAACCATCATAACTATGCACTGTATAGATGAACTTGTCACACACCACCCTGGTGCTGAGGATTTGTTGAGGAAAAATAGTTTCAGTGTTTCCAGATCAGATGTTCCATCTTCACGGAATCCAGTGGATCTCACAATTGAAGAGACCACCAATAGGCATGCAAAATCACATTGTGGAATTATGAGCTTTAGTAGAAACCCTGAAGCCTATAGCAGGTGGTGCATCACCCGCCATGCCAGAGCTACATTTATGGAAGCGACAAATAAAATAGAAGACATAAGTTCCACAGAGCTTGACACACACAAAGAAATCAGAAAGTCACAAATTGCTAAAGCAGAGTCAGACGTCCAGTCTCTTCTTAAAGCAATTAAGGGATTTTCGAACCCTTTTTAGATTGATGTCAAGGATAAATTATTCTTTTTGTCTTCTGGAGCACAAGGAACTTCAAAAATTGAAGCTGATTTGTTGAGCGCTGATGTAGTTGGAAAAAGAGCATTCAGTGAGTTCATAACACAAAGACTACAGAGCAAGTTAGTTAGTTTCCACCAACTCATCCCAAGAAACAAACTGAGCAAATTTGCCTCTTTAAGCCAAGTCAAGAAGGTTACAAGTGCAACTAACAAACAAATTCAGATTAAAGCTGAAGGAAACCTCTTTGGAAAGCTGGTGATGCTTTCTGAGGAGCACAACATCAGCCTGGAAAAGACACTAAGCTACCCATTAGCACCAATACCCTAGGCACTTTCAACTGTCGATGGTCATCCTGTGAAGAGAGACAAAGCAAAATTGTTACATATACTGGAGACTGGTGTTGCAGCTCCCGGTGACCCAAAGGTAGAAGAAACAGTGTACATCATAGATGGCAACGTAATTTTGCAAGCTCTGATTCACCTGCCTACTACCTTTGAGAAACATCCAAGCAAGGTGTTTGAGCAGTTGCCAAAGGTACCAAGAGTAGACTTTGTTACAGACACATACAAGGAAAATTCCATAAAGAGCTATGAGTGATCGCGTTGTGGTGAATCACAAACATTTTTGATCAAAGGTGCCAGTACAAAAGTACCTCATGACTGGAAATCCTTCATGAGTAATGACTCAAACAAAGAACTACTGATCAAACTTTTGGTGAGTGAATGGCAAACAGAAAAATATGCCCCTAAATTGCACAACAGACATATATATTGCGTGTAAGGAAAAATCTACTCTCCTTACAAGTGAGGATTGATTGACTGCTCAGACCATGCATGTGCAGGACCTATTTTCTTCACAAGAAGAAGCAGATAATCGGATCATTCTGCATTGCATCCATGCTGCCAAATCATTTGGAGCAGAAAAGGTGATTGTAGTCCGTTCACCAAATAATGATGTCTTCCTATTGCTGTTGAAGTTTTCTCAAGATATTGACTCGTCTGTGCTATTTGATACTGGCGTTTCAAACAAGAGAAGACTAATTAATGTAAGAGCTGTTATTAGCAAACATGATACAGATTACTGTAAACTCATGTACTCTTTTCATGCATTCACAGGATGCGATACAACAAGTGCCTTCGTTCGTCGAGGTAAACTTACACCAAAGAAGACACTTGATGCTCATCCTGAATACCATTCAGCATTAATCTCTCTAGTAACCACTGCTTAACTTTCTGAAGAAACATTCAGTGAACTTGAACAGTTTTTCTGTTGTATGTATGGAAAGGCCTACTACAAGACATGAACAAGCTGCACTATGAAATGTTTAGACAAAAATTCCAGCCCAAGAAAGGCCAAACTTTGTCCAGTTGTGATGGCATTGATCTGAGCTTGCTACCACCATGCAAGTCATCACTGCACATGCATATCCTCAGATGCAACTACTAATCACATGTTTGGAATAAGTCCAGTATACCATATCCAGATACACCAAGTCCAGTAGGCAGAGGCTGGAAACTTGATGACTCGGGATAGCTGCAGATTGACTGGGTCAAAGGATATATACTGCCACAGGAACTCACTGATATCATGCCAGACAGAGAAGCTGACAGCGATGACGATTTGGATACAGAGGATATTGATATTAACAACCTAGCCGACATCATTTATGATGAAGAATCATGAACGCAATATGTAAATTGTCAAGCTAGTTCTTTTCTGTAGTTGTCTGTTGCCAGTGACAAAGAGAGACTAACTAGGGCACCATAATCCACATATAATGATATTCATATGAACACAACTTCGCCGATTTCAAACATTGATGCAGACTTCCAACCTCTTCACCATCTACTTGTTGGTATTAGTTGTCAGTTTAACTTATAAATGACATTTGTTTTGGCTACATTTATCTTACTCTATTGTTAATAAATTATTTTCTTGGTTCTCTCAGTGAAAGACTCTTGTCAGATATGAAAGTCAGACACACTGCAATTGGTAGTGTCCTACATTTATAGTTTTAGTCATATTTACTATGTTTGTGCATGCATATTCATGATATAAGTATGTGGTAGCCACTCTACAGTGCATAATGTCAAAGCAGTATAATTCTCTTCAAAGCATCTCCTTCTTTAAATGTTAGTAAAATACATTTTTGTGTAATAAATCATAAAGATAAATTGTTTTCTTGCTATTTGGTACCAGAAAGTAGAGATGATAGGGAAAATGAGGGTAGAACAAAGTTCAGTCAATTGAAATTTGAACTATGTTTAAAGATTGGGGGATAATTATCAGCAATTTAGATAAGGGATTTCAGTAAAAGATTAACTTTACATCATGAAGCTTAGTTGTATATACTTTAAGCATTTGATTGGCACCAAAATAATGCAGATATCACGATTTACAGAAGTTATTAAGAAGCGTTCCCTACAAAGTAGGTATCGATAAAAATAGGTGGCCATTATACAATCAATTGATTATTGTCACTTAATTCATTTATTTTTGGAAATTAGTGAACGAAACTGATATTAAATATTCTAAATAAGAATATGTAAAAATTCAAATACAGAAATGTAACCAAATGCCTCAACAACTTCATCAGTATCAGTATCAACTAGTTACACATGCCCATTTTCGAACAAGAATTAAGGGTAGGGGGTACAATAATGGCCCTGGAATACGTAATAGTCATTAATTATGTGTAGCTCTTGGTCTTAGCATTATGTTGGTACTAAAATGTTCACATGGTTTGGATATTAAGGAAGTTAGAGCCAATAAAGCGACACAAACGTCAGAGCGACTGAAAATGTGAAAATTTGGCGCGCTCTTTGTACAAAAGGGATAATTTTGCATTTTTTCTGTATTTATGTGTTTGGAAACACCCGGATATGCATAAAGAACACACTAAGGAAGAAACCTAGGGGGTTGTGAAAATTCCCTAGGGTACGGGGGAGGGTTTCACTTTCTGGCCCATGGCCTATTAAAATTATGATACTCATTCTAAATTTAGGCTAGCAGGTAGATTTTAGAATAAATTTTAAACCACTATACGATACTGCTCTAAATTATGCTTGTTGTACTGTCCCTTAATTGATAATTTTGTAAAATGTTCACAGTTGTCGTGTACTATTCCGACCTCAGTGTAGAACCTGAACACTGAGGTGAAACTGGTGCTGACAAATCTAGTATATATCTGTCACTAGTTATCTGGAAGTAAAATTGTGTGTATGGTTTACAAACAAAATCACTTTGTGAATTCTCCCTGATACCATGGAATGATGGAGCTCCAATCCACAAGGGCAGCATCCTAAATTTCTGTTGTTAAGAGGCTCACCTGCAAAAATGAAATGCCCGTATCTAAATACTATTCCACAAAAAAAAAAAGTTAGTTGGATATTCCTATCTGTTCTATAGTGAACCTAGAAATGCTGTTTCGTATGAAGAGTTATTCTAGAATTTTAAGGTTTCAAACGACGACCTAGATATATTCTAGCTTGTTTTCCCAAATGATAATGTTTAATAACTTGTGTCATTTGCATACTCCATGATGGCTGCCAAACACCACCTGGAATTTTTTAATTTTCTCTTTATTTTATTAGAATGGTATCTTATTTATCATTCAGTGTTTTTCATGTGTCTATATATGAGTATGAGTTTTATCTTTTCATTTCAACTTCAATGTTATGTGCTAAGATAGGAAAATGTTAAATCTGTGTTGGTTGAGAACTAAATTTGATAGAGGAAAGCCAGTTCATATTAATTTTTTTCAGGTTATTAATGATTTCTTGTTTGAATGGTACAATAAACTACATTGTATGTAGTAGGTTGGCCAGGGCACCACCCGTCCATTGAGATACTACCGCTAGAGAGTTTGGGGGTCCTTTGAATGGCCAGACAGTACCATATTGGATCCTTCTCTCTGGTTACGGTTTGTTCCCTTTGCCTATACAGACACCGAATAGTCTGGCTTATTCTTTACAGATTCTCCTCTGTCCTCATACACCTGACAACACTGAGATTACCAAACAATTCTTCTTCACCCAAGTGGCTAACTACGGCAATGTAATTGTTCAGTGGCTACTTTCCTCTTGCTAAGGGTAGAATAGACTCTTTAGCCATGGTAAGCAGCTCTTCTAGGAAAAGGACACTCCAAAACCAAACCATTGTTCTCTAGTCTTGGGTAGTGCCATAGCCTCTGTGCCATGGTATTCCACTGTCTTGGTTAGAGTTCTCTTGCTTGAGGGTACACTCAGGCACACTGTTCTATCTAGTTTCTCTTTCTCTTATTTTGTTGAAGTTTTTATTGTTTATATAGGAAATATTTAATTTAATGTTGTTACTATTCTTAAAATATTTTATTTTTCCTTGTTTCCTTTCCTCACTGAGCTATTTTCCCTGTTGGGGCCCCTGGGCTTATAGCATCCTGCTTTTCCAACTAGGGTTGTAGCTTAGCATTAATAATAATAATAATAATAATAATAATAATGATAATAATAATAATGATAATAATAATCAAGCCTATTTTCAGAACAGGGGTTTTCGTGTGCCTAGAGTTAATTCTCAAAAGTTCT
>NC_090741.1:14143683-14166183 GCF_036898095.1 Palaemon carinicauda
TGGCTGCCGGCAGAACTATGGTGTGATATATAGCCAGCCGGCAAAGGTATACTACCAATGCCGGCCGGCAGCAAAAGAACCAGAGAACTTTCAACTGCCCGGCTGCCGGCCACTTAGGCCGGCAGCCGGGCTAGGGTACAAACACTAGAAGAAAAACAGAATGGATGCCGGGATAAGAGACTGTACTGCCTCATAGCCCGGCAACCCGGAAGAGTGCACATAAGGAAGGGGAGAATATAACTTCAGGCTTCCTTGCCCAATGCCATCTGGCTCTACGGACAAACATGGATGAGAGTCCAAGGGAGGTCTGGGGAGCACTCAAAGCAGAAGACCCTTGCCAGCCGGCACGCACTGCCGGCCGGCAAGGGACTGAGTCAACTCCACATCCTAACCTATGCTAGGTACAGATGTAGAATGATGGACAGAAATGTAATGGCTAGGCCATCACTAAGGAAAGAGGGGGAAGGGGGAAAGAGGGTCCTGCCAACCTTGCTCTAATAATGAATCACCCCGCAGCCAAGAAAACTCATCTTAGCCTAGGGGAGATCCAAGGAGGGAGGCCGGCAGTACTTGCCAACTCCCTCGGAACCAAAGCAAGGAAGGCGTTGTTATTCACAAAAAAGGAGGATCTCATCCTCCACACCGAGAACAACAACACTGGACTAGTCTGCTAGATCACAAAAAGAAGGAATCATCTCGTACAGAAACCTTCGAAAGTGAACTAAGGAGGCTAAGCCTCCTATGTCTGCTCTTAGCCTAGCAAGGGAATCTCAATCAGAATGCTAGACAGAAACAGACCCAGACTAAGAACTCTGATGTCCTGCCCCTTCCTGAAGCCAGAATTACTGGAAACAGGAAAGAACAGAAACACCCTAATATAGCTGTATCTAAAAGTCAATTCAGATAAACCATTAGGGTTAAGCCCAAGGCTTAAGCAGAGGGAAAGGGATTGCACACATTCTCCGAGGAGAAGAGAGCAACCGAGGAGTGTGAGAAAGTATACTAAGGCCACATAGACAACTAGCCTAGGCGCGAAGAGAATCGATTACCTAAATCACCGAAACTCACTTGTATACTATCTTGGAAGAAAATCAACATCATCTTAAATGTATAAAACTGTCTAAAGCTTCAATAAGATTTTAAAACACTCTGAAATGTGAATATCATGCAAGAAAGTACTAGGGCCAAACGACTAGGCTACAAGGTCTCGCGTAGGCCAGAATCGGCAAATCCTTCGCCAAAACGAAAATACTAAAAGCATCATAAGTGATACCTCGGTAGTCGAACGACTCTAAATTCGAACAAATCAGAGTTCGACCAAAAAATTCAAGTAATTTTTGCTGCGGTGTTCGAACAAAAAATCGGAACTCGAACAGCCGAACGCATGGCCGAGTGAGATGAGCGGCCATCTCGGCTACTCTCGCTTGGTCAGGTAGCATCATTTCAAGAGAGAGCGTCAGTCTGACAACACGTGTTGAGAATTTATTGTGATTTAGAGCATTTTATTGTCTTCTTTTGCCGATAATAATGGGCCCCAAGAAAGTTAGTGATAAGGGGAAGGATAAGAGGAAAACAGTAAGAACAACGATCGAGTTGAAGAAGGAAATTATTGCGAAATATGAGAATGGTGTACGAGTGTCTGGTCTAGCCTTACAGTATGGCATGGCGAAGTCGACCATTTCGACCTTTTTGAAAAATAAGGAAGTGATAAAGAAAGCTAATGTTGCACAGGGAGTGACAGCAATTAGTAAGCAAAGGCCACAAGTAATTGAGGAAATGGAAAAGTTGCTCCTTATATTTATTAAAGAAAAGCAGTTGGCCGGGGAAAGTATAAGTGAAGCTTTCATTTGCGAGAAAGCTCTTCATATTTATGAAGAATTGGTGAAGAAAAGTGCCAGTACTAATGAAAGTGATTCGTCATTTACTTTTAAAGCAAGCAGGGGCTGGTTTGAGAAATTCCGGAACAGAACTGGTATTCACCGTGTGACTAGGCATGGGGAGGCAGCCAGTTCAGATCAGGCGGCAGCTGAACAATACGTTGGCGAATTCGACCGATACATTAAGGAACAAAATTTGATCCCGCAGCAAGTCTTCAATTGCGATGAGACCGGGTTATTTTGGAAGAAAAGGCCGGCCCATACCTACATTACCAAGGACGAGACGAAGATGCCAGGTCACAAGCCAATGAAAGATAGACTGACGTTGCTGCTGTGCGCCAATGCTAGTGGCGATTGCAAGATTAAACCCTTGTTAGTGTACCACTCGGACAACCCCCGGGTCTTCAAAAGAAACACTTGAAAAGTGCACTATCAGTTATGTGGCGCGTTAACACTAAATCTTGGGTTAAAAGACAATTCTTTATTGAGTGGATCAACGAAGCGTTTGCCCCCAGGTTAAGGCATACCTGACTGAAAAGAACTTGCCATTGAACTGTCTTCTGGTGATGGACAATGCTCCTGCACACCCTCCAGGTCTAGAGGAAGACTTAAAAGAAGAGTACAGTTTTATCAAGATTAAATTCCTGCCCCCCAATACTACTCCCATACTCCAGCCCATGGACCAACAGGTCATTTCAAACTTTAAAAAACTGTATACCAAGGCCCTTTTCCGAAAGTGTTTTGAAGGGACTTGTGATACACAGTTGACCTTAAAGGAATTCTGGAAGGATCACTTCAGCATCCTCAACTGTTTGAACATTATTGACCAAGCTTGGCGTGGTGTAACCTATAGGACATTGAACTCTGCCTGGCGAAAGCTGTGGCCATCATGTGTAACAGAGAGGGAATTTGAGGGTTTTCAATCAGAGGCGGGTTCAAGCACTGCTACTGTTATTTCTGAGGACACTGTTGTCGTTGATGAAATTGTTGGCATGGGCAGGAGTATGGGGCTTGAGGTCAACAGGGAAGACATTGATGGACTTGTTGATAGCCACTCTACTGAGTTGACCGTTGAAGAATTGTTGCACCTGCAACAACAACAGCAGCAGGATTTGATTGGGGAGCTGGAATCCTCAGAAGATGAGGATGTAAGAGAGGAGGTTCCGAGTTCAGTGATAAATGACATGTGTTCGAAGTGGGGAGAGTTGCAGGCTTTTGTGGAAAAATATCACCCATAAACAGCAGTAGCAAACCGGGCAGTGAATATCTTTAATGATAATGTTATGTCTCACTTAAGAAGAATAGTGCAAAAGAGAAAGAAGCAGCTGACCATTGACATGTTTTTCACAAATCAAAAGAGAGCTGCTACATCCCAGCCTGATTCCCCTCCAAAGAAGAGAAACAGAAGAGAAAAAACCCCTGAAGGAGATTTGCCCTACCTTTTACTGCAGAGAGAAAAAAAACCCTGAAGGAGAACTACCCAGCCACATCATGGAAGGGGACTCTCCTTCCAAGCAGTAACCTCCCCCTTCCATCCTCTCCTTATCCATTCCTGTATGCCATCGAACCGCTGCTCAAAGGTATGTACTGTAGAGTAAATGGTTTAAAATTGTTTTATATAGTTTTCCGACCAATTTCGTACACATTTAAATAATTATTGTTGTTTAGGTACACGTTTTATTAATATTTTGGGCATTTTGGAGTGCGTAGGAACGTATAAAAATAAATACCATTATTTCTTATGGGAAAAAAGGTTTCGGTACTCGAACAAATCGGAGGTCGAACACTGATCCCGAACGGATTATGGTCGAGTACCGAGGTATCACTGTAAAGAAATCCTATGTAAAGCTGAATAGCTAAAATTATTTAAGCGAAAGAGCCGGGAACGTCGCTCTGGCTAACTAAATGACTCATGCATGGCGAGCAACAGCTCTTGTAACGAAGATATCACTATCAAATTATCTTAAAATCACCAAGAGCTTACATTTATACATAAAAGAGATAATACTCAACTTATCAGAGGCAAAAGAAGTTGGAGAAAGCATCATGATGTTGAAAATAATCCAAGAAACGCGAGATAACACAGGGAAACACCGGGTTGTTGAGCTACGCAAAAAGGAATGCAGATGGCGCCGTTGGCGGCGCTATGCACGCTTACGAAACGAGAGAGGAGATGCAGATTGCTATGTGGCGTGTCAAAAATACGTCCTTTGATATTTCGCGATATCCCTGTTTCTTTTATTAGGGATATTCGCTCCAGGAGTTATAATTCTGGTAGCTTAAGGTAAATTCTCTGGGAATATCACTGTAGTCATATATACCCAAGGATGCTACCCTTTAGGAACTTCCATCAGGACGACATGGCCATCTCACCAAAAAATAGATTTTTCGCTTTGCTCAAAATCCATTTATTGGTGGAAAATCATGCATATGAGTGGAACTTAGTCATAACTGGAGCAGTTTAACAGAAGCTAATTTGAGAAGAGTGAGAACTTTAGATGGAGATGAGTCTCTGAAGCCTCCCCAAATAATACTAGCACTACACATACTCAAAGAGAGTTGTTCAACAATCTAAAAGGATAACAACCCCTAGTACAGATTCATATCTGAATATTGTAACAGGCGGAGAGAGGCTGTGACTAAGAAGGCAGGATGAAAACAACTGAGTAACTTTATTACAGAACACCAGCTTATACATACATTAAGTCCGGGCAAGAAGGACATAAAACATAACAGGTGATTTCATATTCAACCGAAACCATTTCTGTTTACAGTTACCGGTAAAAAAAACAGACAAGTTTATTCAGGTCCCTGTCAGTGCGAGGGGAGAGCGATAATGCAAAGGATAATATATACCAAAAAAAAAAGAAATGTCTTTACTCTGTACGATCGTGTGACATACGGTTGGTACATGGCTCGCCCCCTAAAAATGACATACTGTACATGTTAAATAGGGCACCCTGATCTAGAGAGGCGAACTATAGGCGGGTCATCTGGCAGGAGATAAGCAGGTTTTAGACGATCAATGGAGACCCACTCTTCTTTGCCATGAATGTTTAGTAGGAATGCTTTCGTACTGCGTCGGATCACAAGTAAAGGGCCCTTGTAAAGGGGCGTTAGCGGTGGCTTGCTAGTGTCGTTGCGTAGGAAGACGTGCATTGCAGAGTGCAATTCTTTCGCTATGTGATGCTTCACTGGGGGCTTTTAATTCTGGCGGTATGGAATAAATTTTCCCACGATGTGACGTTTGCGCTGGAGATCATCGGAGAAGGTTACAGAGAGAAAAAAATTTGGTTGGGACGACCAACAGGATGCCATACACAATTTTAGCTACTGAGACATCTAGGGCGTCTTTAGAAGTGGTCCTTAGTCCCAGGGGAACCCAGGGAAGCTGAGTAAACCAGTTGGAGTCCTTGCAGCAGGACATCAAAGCTACTTTAAGGAGGCAATGAAAACGTTCAACCATTCCATTGGCAGCGGGGTTGTAAGCAGTTGTCTGATGTATGGTGATGCCCAGAAGATTCGCTAATGATGTCCACAATTTAGAGATAGTGGTACCCCTGTAAGAAATAATATGCTTAGGGATACCAAATTTTGCAGATGTACATAGGGCGGATGTTGCAGTTTCCATGGGAATGACTTCAGGCCAACGAGTGGAGTTGTCGATGACGGTTACCAGGTAACCATGTCCTTGTAATGTGGGTAGGGGTCCTACAACGTCGACGTGAATGTGGGCGAAACGACGCTGAGGTTGAGGAAAGGTGCCCACTCCTGAATCTGTGTGTTGTTGTACTTTGGAAGTATGGCAAGAAGTACAGGCACAGACCCAATCCTTAGCATCCTTAGAAATGCTTTGCCAAATGAACTTCGTCTTCAGCGACTGTGCAATAGAATGGCACTAGGGATGTGAAAGGCATTGAAAGAAATCAAACACCTATCAGCGCATGGGAGCAGGAATCCAAGGTCGCGCTCTAACAGTACTGATGTCACAGATGATGTTGGTGCTGGAGTCGTCGAGGGGGATGTCTTCCTAACCGAGGGATTTGCAGGATGTCCTATATGCTTGATACTCTGGATTCTGTTGTTGGGCTTCATCCAAGGCGTTGTAATCCAATCCCAGCTGAACGGCAGCCAACGTGCTTCTTGACAGGGCATCGGCAACAGGATTCATTTTCCCATGGACGTGTTGAAGGGTGCAATTGTATTCAGTCACAGCGGAGAGATGTAGGCGTTGACGGGCGAACCAAGCGTCAGACTTGAGTGAAGGCGTGCACCAGAGACATGTGGTCTGTGCGAATGACGATGGGCGTACCTTCTATGAAATGGCAAAAGTGACGGACAGCTAAGTGCCCTGGCAGCAATTCGCGATCGAAGGTAGAATAACCCAATTCTGCCTTGGACATTTTACTGCTGAAGAAGGCTATTGGGCGGGGCAAGCCGTTGACCACCTGTTATAATACTGCACCAATAGTGACGTCGCTGGCATCGGTGGAGAGAAGGAGAGGGGCATGTGGGATGGGAAAAGTGAGAGAAGCAGCGGTTGATAGGGCATTCTTTGCGTTGCAGAATGTCGCTTCTTGCAGGTGACCCCACTTTAGGTCTTTTGGCTTGTCCTTGAGGGAGGCGTAGAGGGAAGCAAGAGTGACGGCAATGGCTGGCAGAAAACGGTGATAATAGTTGATCATGACCAAGAATTCCTGCAAAGCTTTGTTGGTCGAGGGCGTGGGGAAGTTCTGAACGGCTGCTACCTTCTCTGAGAGGGGATGGACTCCTTCAGGAGTGATGCGATGCCCTGAGAACGACACTTCGTTGGCGTCAAAGGTACACTTGTCGTACCGAACTACAAGGCCGCTTTGTTGCAGGCGGTCGAGCACGATACGCAGGTGACAGAGGTGTTCCTCTTTTGAGGAAGAGAACACAAGTATGTCGTTCACATAACATACACAGTAGGGGGGGTCCCCTAAGATGCCATCCATGAGACGTTGAAAAGTGGTCCCTGCTTTACAAAGGACAATACAGGAGTAATTGAAGGTGTATTTACCGAAGGGAGTGGTTATGGCGGTCTTGGGGATGTCTTCTGACTTCATAGGTACCAGATAATACCCCTTAAGGAGGTCGAGCGTGGAAAAACCTTTCGCTTTGTGCAGGTCACGTCGGCGATGTTTGGAGGGGGTAGTGATCAGGTTCTGCTTGCATGTTGAGGCACCTGTAATCCCCGAACGAACGGAGGGAGCCGTCTTTCTTCAGAACGATGTGTAAGGGTGACGACCATAGGCTGGAGGCCTTTTGGCAAAGGCCCATTTCCTCTATTTCGGAGAACGTTTGTTTGGCAGCGGCCAATCGATCCGGGGCCAGAAGTCTAAATTTTGCGAAGATTGGGGTCCCGTTGTCTTGATATGGTGATAAATACCATGCTTGGCAAGAGCCGTGGGCGTTTGGCGAGATTCTGGACAAAATATTCCGGGTACGACATGAGGAGGTGGGCTTACGCATCTGTGGGTGCGCTGATGTGGAGAGCGAGGTTGGAGGGAGCGGGTTGAAGAGGTGTCGACAAGAACGAGTCTGCGTTGACCAATTGTCGGTGGGCGACATCGACCAAAAGGTGGAAATGAGAGAGGAAATCCGCACCAAGGATTAGCAATGTGACGTCAGCAACGAAAAACTTCCAATTAAATTTGCCATATCCAAACGACAATGTGAGGTTCTCTTAACCGTAGGTGGGTATCACAGATCCATTGGTAGCTACCAGGCGGACGTCGGCAGACATACACAGACTACGTTGTGTCCTGAAGAATTTCCTTGGCAAAAGAGAATGATAAGCACCCGTGTCTACCAAAAATCACACGCCCGTTACTGCATCATGTAAAAAGAAAAGATTAGAAACATGGGACGCCACCGCCACAAGTGATGGCCTACTTACAGGTTTTTTGGCCACTGATAATCCTTGGTACATTTCGTCGTGCCTGCCCCGAATCTTTAGTGGTAGTAGTAAAACTGCGGCCGATGGGCGGCAGTAGGTGGCTGTAGAAGTCGTTGGTTAGGGTGCGAGCGAGTGGTGGGTGATGGGTGGCTTTTTCGCCGCTCCGGCCTGTCACAGGGTAGGCGTGCGTGGCCTGTAGCATTCATGTCAGCTCCGGTTGACGTTGAATGGCATCCTCTTCATCAGGAGTGGAGGCGTTGATTGAGGTCTTGAAGGTCATGAAGTGGCTGTCCATTAGGGCGTCGGCTTTGGTCATCAAGTCCTTTATGGGTGAACTATCGACATCGGGTATGGCAGCGCGTACAGGTTCTGGTAAACTGCATACCTAAAGGCAGGAAGTAGCTTCATCTCAAGAGGAGAGGCGTCTGCGGCAGGTTGAAGGCGAGCGATACTGGACATTTCCCTGAGGGCGAGCGAAGCCCTTTGGTCCCCCAACGGTTGTTGAGAGAGCTGAAAAAGCTTTGCTATAGGGGTGGCTTTCAACGGCGAGTACTGCTGCAGAAGGTATGTTTTGAGGGCGTCATACGCTATTGGGGTGTCTCCTTGTTCACAAAGCCAGTTGGATATTTCCGGGAAGGTGTCCTCGGGTATCGCCACGAGAACATAATCAGCTTTGATCTTTGAGGGAGTCACTCCCTTCCTGGACTTCTGTGTGCTGAAACCAAGAAAATGCCTCTCTGCTGGCGAATTACAAATGTTTCAATGGGGTGGCGCCAACATCCGTGGAGTCCGTCATAGTACCAATGACGCAGGGAAGGGTGGCGGTTGGAAGGCGGAAGGAGCCAGTCGCCTTCGGGGGTCACCAATGTGACGGGCCGAGAGAGAGCCCGGGACTAAGAAGGCAGGATGAAAGCAGCTGAGTAACTTTATTACAAAACACCAGCTTATATATACATCAAGTCTGGGCAAGAAGGACATAAAGCATAACAGGCAATTTCATGTTCAACCAACAACCGTTTCTGTTAACAGTTACCGGTAAGAAAAACAGACATGTTTATTCAGGTCCTTGTCAGAGCGATGGGAGAGCGTAGATACAAAGGATAATATAAATATAAAAAAAAGAAATGTCGTTACTATGTACAATCGTGTTACATACGGTTGGTACAATATCATTGAAAGTGTACTTATAAAAGATCAATGGATTTTGAGACTTTATTATAAATGTGAATATTCTTTCATCATTTTTAAGGTTTTTACTGAATGGGAATTAGGAAAGGTGAGGAAAACATGGTTATAGTTAATTATAGTTATTTTCATTCACTGTATATTTTTTACCTGACACTAAGCCAATAGTTTAAAATCAGAAAAAAGTCTTATTCGTTTTTTAAATCAATTATGAGAATATTCCATTTGGTCTTGAAGAAATTAATATATAAAACGACGAGCTGTAAGAGAGTGATTGCTTCTTCTTATTTGTGTGCAGCCTTTGCCCATTTTAACCCTGGATAGGTACGCTACTCGGACACCCCTTTAAGGGTATACTCGGTCGCGCGCGACCCCGACTCAAAAAAAATTCAGGAAAAATTTAGTTATGCATCAATCTGTATTGTTTGACTTACTAAAAATACTTCAAAGAATGCTAAAAACTACTGAAAATATAAATGATACCCATCTACAAAATAACTATTTATTGGAAATATATTAAAAATTTAAGTATACAAAAAAAAGACGACGTAAATATTCACAAAAAATAGAAATATACATATACACATAAATCCCTTTAGGGACACCTTCTCAGATGGCGAAGCAACAGCGTGTAATTGCTGGAAATGAGTTGGACCCATAGAAGTCAAGATCTGAAATGAGAAAAAAAGGGTAACTTTTTTTGGCCAAAAAAATTTGTCCAAATTTCATGAATTTTTTTGGGTACCCAAATGAAATAGGAAGAGGCAAATTTTTTTATAGAATAAACTCATATTATCTTAGAACAGAAATACATAATAAAATGTGCACTAAGATGTAATTTACTGTTATATCAGGGGTGAAATCTAAAGGTCATTTTTTGATGGCCTAGTATATCAATGTAAATTTCTTATGAAAATCATTGTATCTCCTACAAAATATGATATTTATGCATTAAAATATACCAAAATATCACGAATTCTATACAGAACAAGAATATATAGAGATATGCCAACTTACCTTTCGGGTATGTCAACAAAATGGCCGCAGACCGCAACAACTCTTACAGCCCAATCTACCACTTGAAATGAAGAATAGGTATGCAAGCTCCATATTATCATCAACATCTCTTCTTAACTCCATTAGAAGTGTGTTGATGACATCCATGCCGAGGGAATACTGTCTGCTGGCCATTATTGAAGATAAATTCAAAATAAATAGAAAAAATCAGAAATTTGCAAAAAATAAAAAAAAATCAGAAATTAGCATTTGTGGGAAAATGGACCTCATGGCAATATATGGCATCTAAGCCAAAACCAATGTCACGCAAGTGGTAGACACACCATCCACCCACACTTTCCAACTATAAAGAACCAAACAAGTATCAACACTGTTCGACAATTTATAATTATGTAATAACTTTGCCGTTTGATCACTTACCCCTATAAAGGTATTTCAGGGTTGAGGTCGACCCCTGGGGGGGGGGGGGGAAGGAGGGAAGTTAGACGAAAATCAGTCCTAAAGCATTAAATGGCATGTAGACTAGTCACCCCTTGCAGGTCGATCACTTCCATATTCGAGACAGCTGATGATTTATGGGGAAAAAACGGGTTTTGAAAATGCTGTAGGGGTCGCGTACGACCCATCATACCTTTCCAGGGTATGGTGTTGTGAATTCGTATAATCATTCCCCATTCTCTTTTATGCTGAGCATCCTGTTCTCTTAATCCCTTTTTTTTTTCCACACGACAATAGGTACTCTATCTTTCAATCTGAGCTTCCCCTATCTTCCATGTCCATGCCCTTTCGGCATATATGATCTTTTATCAGCATGACATGCCTAAACTACTGTAATCTTCCTTGCTGAATTGTTCTCGACACTTTTACTCTGACTGTCCCTCTAGTATACTCATTTTTAATCCTGCCCATTCTTGCGACTCCACGCATCGAATGTTACATCCTCATTTCTGTCACTTCTAAATTTCCTCTCTTGACTTTACCTTATTGGCCAGGTTTCAGCTCCATACACCAAATCTCGTCTAACTAAAATTTTATAAAACCACCCTTTTACATTTGCTTCTGAAAACTCATCTGAATCAAGAGTCCATGATTGGAAACACCAAAACACCAAACAAACATATCTCCCATATAATAAAGAGTTATTGTCTGGCTATATATATATATATATATATATATATATATATATATTCACTTAATAATTTATTTACATACATATCCGTCCACTCACACTCAGCTCTCCCCGTCCTCGGATAGGAGGGTAAAGATTACCTAAACACAGGTGAGAGTGAGGTGCGTCTGCACGTGTGTGCAAATCCATCTAAATATTTAGCTGTCATTTCTAACAAGTTGCGTACACTAGTATGTATATATCTCGCTACCCAGCGATCATACTTGTTAAAAGTTTAAGCATTGAATTCGTCCAAAGAACATAATGATGGCTACTCGTAACGATAAGTACAATATTATGATTAAGGCATTAGATTTCAAAGGAAGTAATCATGTTGATAAACTCATGTTTAGAATTCGGGTCTTAATTAGACCTCGGGCTAACTAATGTGAAAGATTTTCTTTGGTAATTCGTTTTCATTCAAGAGATAATGGAAAAATATTTTCGTTATTTCAATTTGTTTATACAATTTGTTTATCGTAAGTCATATCATTGTTGTATTTCCGGGCCGGTTGTTGAAGGTTGCGCTCCTTCAGCTTTATTGTAGTTTCAGTTTCAGAGAAGTTGGAATAAATCGTATTCATTTTGATTCTTTGCATATTCAAAGAAATATGATAAGACGACAGACATAACTGTTCTTCGTTCATATAATTACTTTTGTACTTGATACTTACTTCTCTTAAGCCAGATACACACACGAGAGCACAGCACTGTAGCATAACACTGTTACGAATCAATGGTGTCAAAATGCTGAGGACGCAACTCTAGCGCGTCAAGAATGTAGCTTTATTGCGTTACACTGCGAAAACTGATCAGTCTCTCCTATTACCAGCTGCATTATCGCAAGAGCCTGTGCTTGGTCGGAAGGGGCATGCAATCTACAAGCAAGAACGTCTGTCCTTGTTGTTTACCGACGACTGACAAGGGCCAACGTACAAGTTGCAGTTGCTGCATACATTTATATACATTTCTTCACAAATATGAAGAAAAATGGAAGATGGTGGTAATGAAGAATATTCAGCGGTCGTGGATTACGCGCTGACATGAGACTCCATAATTCAGAAAATAAACAGAAAATGGAAAGTTGAGGGACACAAATACAAATCTTTTCCTTAGGATATCAGGAAAAATTTTGTTTTTAAAATAAAAGTGTTCTATATCTGTCCAAGAAAATGAAGTACTGAATAGTCATAGAAGGAAAGGCTTCAAGTATTTTATATATATATATATATATATATATATATGTAATCTCTAAATGACTATTCATATCATGAGGTTAAGCGAATAAAATCTGATGACTTCTATATTTACGTGAAATAAATACTTCAGAAAGTTTTTCATAAAACAAGTTTTACATACAATGTAAAAATATTGCAACATTTTCATAACTACTTAAAAATAACAAATTACATTAACCGGATGAACCTCTCTCTCTCTCTCTCTCTCTCTCTCTCTCTCTCTCTCTCTCTCTCTCTCTCTCTCTGATTTGTTCCCAAATTGCATCGGTTTATAATCACGGACTATACAATAAGCTGCATCGTCTCTTGTAATCATAAATAATGTAATAAAAAACACAATACTGTACTTATATGTGTATTTTTCAAGTGTTCTATAGTAATGAAACTAGCAGATATATGATGTGGGTTCCAGCAAGTATCAACCACCATTCAATTCAAGAACAGAGAGGGCCATTCATTCATGGCAAAATCTATCCAAGTCAATATCAGTCAAATAGTGTACACATCACATAACATCCTATGTCCATTTATTATGTAGAGAAAATATTCTATGTTCTTCACTTCGGAAGAGGTACAATTATATTTCAGTGCTCTCTCTCTCTCTCTCTCTCTCTCTCTCTCTCTCTCTCTCACTCTCTCTCTCTCTCTCTCTCTCTCTCTCTCTCTCTCTCTCTCTCTATATATATATATATATATATATATACAGTATATATAGCAGTTCTTAATTTCATTATTTCTTTCGATAAAAGGAAGTTTTTATAGGTTATATATGAAAGATTTGTTTTAATGTTGTTACTGTTTTGTGTAATATTTTGTTTCAATTGGTCATCACTTCCCTTGTAGTTTATTTCCTTCTTTCTTTTCCTCATTGGGCTATTTCTAGCCAGGGTTATAGCTTAGCTTATAATGAAAGAAATAATAATAATAATAATAATAATAATAATAATAATAATGATAATAATAATAATAATAATAATAATAATAATAATAATAATGAAAATCAGGTTATAAATATCTGAATGTTGGTGCCAGTTGATAGGTGTCGTGCAATTCCCTTTCTGTCCACGCAATTCAAAACTCGTTATGCAACATCCATTTGATACAACGGCTATTTACTGACAATAAGCGGGAATGACAGCGTTGCGGAACAATGTGCACATCGTGCATTGTGCACGGGCTCCTGTCTCCGTTTACAGTAGTGTTTTTTGGATACATGAACATGTTGCGTTGCGTTCTTTTGTACGCGCGTGTGTGTACTTGGCTTTCAGACTAACTATTGCACATTGCATCTTGATGCATATATTTTTTGCCATATACTTAACCTTTACCGGAAGTAAATTATTAGCTGTCATTTTGTTTCGCCTGATATGTTGGAATAGCATGGAATGATCCTTGGGATGGAACCTCTAGGATTTTATGGGAAAATGA
Source organism: Palaemon carinicauda (assembly GCF_036898095.1). Taxonomy (NCBI): domain Eukaryota; kingdom Metazoa; phylum Arthropoda; class Malacostraca; order Decapoda; family Palaemonidae; genus Palaemon; species Palaemon carinicauda. The sequence continues at coordinate 14,157,517 of NC_090741.1, forward strand.
CCCAATAGTCTAAAATTTATTTTCCAACTATGATAACAATGAAAAAAAAACCTGTCGTAATTTAAAATAGAAACACTGCCACCAGTGTAGAGGCTAAACGATATAGATTACGTATGCTTTAATCATTTCGCTCATTCACTTCATTTAATATAATCATAAAACAGTTCTTAAACACTAATGATTGCAAAACAGATATGATTTGCATCCTTTGTGTAATAACAATGGCCAGGATTTGGGTTCCATATATATTATTTTTGTTATCCATTGTCATTAATTTCATGGCTTTATTGTTGGCAATAGATAATTAGAAATGTGTGTAGATGACATTGCAAATCACTGAATAATAAAATTAATTGGGTCATAATTATGCATTTCAATGTTAATTAACAACAATGAATCAAGGTTGGCTGGAATTTGCATGCTACGCAATTATTGTTCAATTATTTTTAGATTTGAAAAATCTCTTTCACATTTTACTTGAGCGAAAGGTAACGGTAACAAATTTGCAAATGAACTGGAGTGAAGATTAAATTTGTGCAGAAATAAATTCACACTAGGTAGACATTTGTTATATGATCTTTTAACACAAAATGATTCGTCCATTTTTTCACTGTCAATATAAGAGAAGGAAATTGATCTGGGTCATCTCTGTGAATATAACTTTCATTATCTTTACAAAATGTCATAAGTTCTTCCCCTTGATTTTCTCTATCAACTTCAGCATAGTCTGCTACAGCATACATTCGTCAGCAGGAAAACCTTTCTGATAGAGTAAGAGATTTTGGGTATGATGGAAGGCAATATCTCTGAAAAAGTCATCGCTTTCTTCTTATCAGGATTTTTTGTAGCCGCAGCCTCTCATCATCTCCCATTCCTAATGAATGTCGTTTCTTTTATCTAAGGCATTGGATAGGTGTCTATGGTAGCTCTGTGTTTATGTGCTCTAGTTCTAACAATGGGTAGATGGAATATGCAAATTTGCCTCTCATTTTTTAGCACATTTTTGTAATCGACCCGCCTCCAATAAATCCTATTTGTAGTAAATGAGGTTCATCTTTAATGCAACTAACATTAGTTTGAGGATACATAAAAACAGGATTACATACCTAAGAAATCCTTGAATATATATATATATATATATATATATATATATATATATATATATATATATATATATATATATATATATATATAAATATATATATATATATATATATATATATATATATATATATATATATATATATATATGTGTGTGTGTGTGTGTGTGTGTGTGTATGATAAATTTTACACATTTAGACGTGTTTTTCATATTCAAATAAGCCATATATATATTTTTTTGATACATTAATGTCTGTATTCTCTTAACGACCTCGAGATCAGAGCCCCAGGTGAAATCACACAAAGACAAGAGCTTGTGTCCGGCCGGGAATCGAACCCTGGTCGGCAAGCTTGCATAGACAATGACTAAACCACTTGGCCACGAAGAAAGATAAAAGTCAATGATAATTCTTCTGAACTTATACATATATATATATATATATATATATATATATATATATATATATATATATTATATATATATATATATATATATCAGTCTTTGTAAAATAATTTTGCAGCTCATCCAGCTTCTTCTCAGAGTCTACTTGATAAGCTGTTTTGGGATAAAAATCCTTAGATGTTACAAGGCGATCAAACGGTAAATAGCAAGACTAGCTGTTATGTCTTCAACGCTCCTTGTGCCCCAATTATAGATTCTACGGCTAGATCCTAATTAGTTCAGCTAATCATGCTTAATGTCTTCAGTCTTCGAAAAGAATCTTCACCAAAAATATCATGGAAATCTTTCCATAAATTCATTCGTTTGTAGCTCTCCCGCAATAAAACGTCGTTCTTTCTTGTCAAACTGAATACATTTTTAGAGATAGCAAGCCGTGGAATCTGTCATGAATTTTTAAGCAATGCTAGTAAGACAACTTGTTTTCCAAACATATTGGCTGCTCCATCATACAACTGGTCCACTAAATTTTTAGAACCAGAATTATTGAGCACAATGTATGAGTAAAAATTTTATGCATATTTTGTATATTCTTGAGGGAATTGTTATCTTCCTTAGTGAATGGAAAAAGTGTCTGACTGCATTTGATAGTTACTAATAAATTCAAAAGAAACAGCCAAGTCATTAAAACTGTAAAAAATTCCTTATGTACAATCTTTGACTAAATGGTTTTCTTTTCCACATTTATAACACGTTCTCTGCTGCCCCTTATACAAAATGGTCAAATTAAAGCCAGGAACATTTATTGAGGAGGGAATATTCTTTTTCAACCTCATCTTGATAGTCAGTTTACCAGCGAATGGACCCATATTAAATCTGTTGTATCGCATACCTTCCACTTGGCAATATCTTCTGAAAATTGACATAACAGATTCGTCAGATATTCCAATAAGGGCATTCCTTGTTGAAACATGGCAAAGCTGAACTAACGTTGATTAGCTTAACCTTAACCACCTTACTCAACTCAATCACTTCATCCTCATAATCTCTAACAACGTTTGTAAATGTCTTTTCGGAATCAAACTTGCCACAACTTTATTCCTACTAATATTCTGCACACCGATGAGGTTTGCTATGTTGATTTTCATTTTATCAAACAATACTTCACTTACCATTTCCATTGTGGCAAAGGCCAAAAATCCAGACCTATGGGGTCTTTTCTCCGTAAAGTTTGAGAAGCTCCATTCTGAAGATTATTATTTTCCACAGCGCCACACGTAAATTAAGGTGAAAACATAGAAAACGGAGTCTATTACGTAACACACCCAGAGGCAAGATTGTCTCGGGGCATGTAAATTTCTCGGACAGAAACTCTGCTTCGTAAGCAGAGCTATATATTAACCTTGATTATTAGAATTTTTCTTTTACTTTATATGAACACTTCCTCACTTATTCATGTACACATCACCTTGTTTTACTCAATATCCATATTCTTACATAGTCACTTGCACTATAAATTCTCTAAATTAACAAAATTACATGAGGTCTTTGAACTGTGTTTACTAGAAGGCTGCTTCGTTTCACTGCTCCAGTGGAATTAGCCTATTAGTAATTACTATCTTCTTCTAATAAAGTGTTTTTTTTTTTTTTTTCATGTTTTTATGGAGTAAACGGAGTTGCCTTATTTTGAAGGACTTGCTTTGGCTTAGGGGTAGACCGTAGTCTCTGTCGGCTGTCCTGCCTGACATTGCTTAGACCCCAGTAGCATGCGTTCATGTATTGTACCATTCACAAACGTCCTTCCTCCCAGTAGCAAGGAGTCTGGGCGCGGTTAGATAGACAGTTCGAAACGCAAGGTCTCTTTTGTTTTGAGGTGTTGGAATGGCTTTGTTATACTTCTACAGAACTCTGTACCTGCTAATAACTAAAGTTTCTAATCAGAGTAGTTATGTACATATGTTTCACAATTATACCCATTCATGTGAACTAAGAAATTGCCTTTTCTGACAAAGTTTGGCAAATTATTGTTGATTAAAATAACTCCTTTGTGGTAATATCATTAGGAGTTTTAAAGTAAACCTTTTTCAAAGTATTTAGTAGTAATATTATGTCCCTAATCAACTTAAACTTTATTTGTTCATCATCTGCAATGCTTACTGAAGTTATCCCCTTTTCTTATGTGAGAGCAGTTGACAAGACTTAGTTTTCTTCTATTTCTTACTCTACATGCTTACCATTTAATAAAACTAATTTTTTTAATTTATCAAGAAATAATGCTTAATTATACGTATCTGTTTTAATTTTTTGATTCATGCCGTTTCTTTTACATGGGTTTCACCTCATGGTTGGTGATGAGCGTACTATTTTGTGTGCTTTGTCTTTTAACATTATAGGAACGTTCTTTATTATGTCATGACCCTGGCAGAGCGTGAATGCTGTCATTTTATTGTTTCTGTATTTGATTCATACGCCTTTATTCTTTTTAACTGATTTTTTCTCCTGGCTTGTGTTATGTTCGCTGTGTGTACCTGTCAAAGCTGTCTCATTCAAATTGACCAACTTTAAACTGGACTTGACTTTGTTAAGTTGGAAAACAATTTTTTGCTTGTTTTTTAACATAAATTTTCGGTTTTGGCAACCCATTATTATTCCACTCCTTTACATAGTACGGAAAGACAAGGGTTTACCTGGAAATAATGTATCTTGGAGGAAATCGAAAGTCTCATTGCATATATGAGAGAAAACTTTAATTTCTGATTAAAGTGTTCCTAAATCTGTGACTTTATTCCGTTATACCCTGTATAGTTTTACTTTCTCCTTGAAAGTTGGATATGGGTATACATGAGTATTTTGTCAATGTTTTAATACCTTTCATACAAATACTAGTTCCAGACATGACTCTTTCCTTTCATCTATAATTTTATTAGGGCAAATTTTACTTTACAATTATCATATAAAGAAAACACATTTTCTATTGGTAATGTGGATGAGTCTCCATTAGGAATGTTTATATGGCATTCTTACACATCCTGGTTGAGACTAGTGTATGATTGTCGTTGGGGTAAATTTCTAAAATCTATTCCTGTTACGTCCTGAGATACAGTGATCCCTTTGAATTGTGGTATTTGATAATCATCATTTCCTGAAAACCTTTCTGTATAATTACCATGCTTGAAACTACCGGATTTATTATTATTATGCCTGCATTTTCCCACTAAGTCTCCCATTTTATTATAGGTATTACATTTGTTTTTTCAACGACCATCGGCCGTGGTGCGGATGTTACAACCATAGTTTGTGCATCCCATGTTAAGACAATCACCCTTATTTTTGTAATTTATCCTTCCTGATAGAATGCAGTTTTTCTTCTTTGGTCTTTGTTTGAAACCATTTTTGGATATCTTACTTCCTAGATAGAATATCTATTGCAATTATTATTTTTCTTTTTATGCACATTCACACCTATGAAGGAGGTTGGTTTAGACAAACTATTTGTGTTTTGGTCTATTATTCTTTCTGTGCAACATTTTCCTTCTCCCATAGAAATTTTGGAAATTCCTTGTATTTTCATAAAATTTTATAAATGTATACTTTTGGCCTTGTCTTTCGCCGTTTTGCATTCCCACTATAACTCCATACAATGTTTTTTTTTTTTTTTTTTTTTTTTTTTCTCATGACCCTCCCTTCCTTATCTACAAATGTGCTATAAATTTCTCCGTATAAAATTCAAAACTGGCTAATATTGCAACCTAAAACAGCCTTACACCCTACTGTTATATCTGCTGATGAAACCACTTTTCTTTTGTTGGTTTCAATTTGCTTTTGAACAGTGTAGTATAAAATTGGTATAGCGTGTCCATCGCATTTAACAGATATGCACTCTTGTAGGTTTGGTAGCTCATGATGTTTCTCCTTTGCCCATTTACATATAAGAAATCATTCGGATTTAAATTCTGAAAAAGTAGTTATATTCCATAAGTGTTCGCTATTTTATGTAACGTGAGCATCTCCATGGTCTACATCTAGTAACTTGTTTTATGGTGATAGTTGGTGGACGTCGTAAATTGAAACTAAAATTACTGCTATTTCTGTCAGTGTTTTAGTTTACATTGTTTGTACGTCTGAACAATGTCTATCTGTTGCGTATCTTGATTGTCTACCAGGAATACATCCTAAGTTATAATTAGTTAAAGCACTTATCCATTTTTTTTCAATATCTGCATTCATCTTTTATATCCATTCGCAGAAAGAGAAAGGGATTTTATTATAAATTTATATATATATATATATATATATATATATATATATATATATATATATATATATATATATATATATATATATGTTTATATATATAAATATACATATATATATATATATATATATATATATATATATATATGTATATATATACATACATATATATATATATATATATATATATATATATATATATATATATATGTATGTATATATATGTGTATATATATATATATATATATATATATATATATATATATATATATATATATATATATATATATATATATATATATATATATGCGAGACAAAATTCATATAATTACAGGTTTCCCGTAAGAAGCATTACTAAACTTGCTCATAGCCACTTAATGGGTTTTACATTGCGGAGATTAGTTTTATACTCTTAAATATAAATATACTTCTCATTGTAAATGATATATTGTTTGTTTTCATATAATGTTACATGCAAGTATTGAATAACTGTTATAAGACAATTATAAATTCAAAATATGAAAATTACGTCCATTCTTCCAATATGATGAATGCATTAGTATAAATTCTTCACACACTCGTGTCTCTCTGCGAGTAAACACTGGGGTGCTATTTTCGCCAATACGCAGTCACTTCATCAAAAAAACTTTTATTGTTTCATTAGTTGTTTTGTTTTTCCTTACGGGAATATCGTCAACAGGCTTCTCTTCAAGGTCTGTTTACCAGCTTCAGGCGTTGCTTTCAAAAATTAATCTAGATACACTCTCTTTTTTTTATTTTGTGGAGGTTTGCAGCTACTGTCACCTTCATGTAGTTTTTTTTTTTTATCGTAGTTAACTTGCCATGGAGTAAAGCTCGCATTTTTTTTTTAATATGGCATTTGCCTTCTTTATATCCATTCATTTACCACTTTGACTATTATTCTTTGAAAAATTATTGCTGGCAATGTTCACTTATCCACTATTATAATGTTCCTTTATTGTAGTTAAAATTTGAGTTAAGGTTGACGTTCATTAGGAGTTTGTGCATTTTATGGCCGAATCTGGTAATGGAAGTATATTCACTTATATTCTACTGCTTCTTTGGTTCCATTTACTTACTTGAGTTTGATCATTTTAATAGCAATTGTTTATATTCTTTCTTGAATCGACATCCTAAAAATCATTGTTTCTCAGGATATTAGAAATAAACCAGGATGTAAGAACAAGGTATGTAATGTAATAACTGTATACAATAGTCCCTAATGGTCTATTATAGAAATTCTCCACTTCCATCTTTCTCTCAGTGAAAGCTGCACCTTGATCATGTGATCAACATCCTTTTATGGTAAGGTCATATTGACACCCCAGATTGTCCCGGACCGTCTAGAAACTGATCCGGATGGATCCTGGGAAAATTCTGTAGGGGCTCCTTGACAGTCCTTTGCAGTAGAGGAAGGTCCATGATTGTCCGAGATGTCATCCCTGAATTTTTTGCATGTCAAAATCGTCCGGAGTGATTCTGTATGTCAGGGAAATTCTGGAGCATTTAAGTGATGCAGGGTGATATAAATAAATAATAAGATATATAGAAATATTGAATACAGAGCATTTCTTGTACAATTGTGCTTGAAATTTTACATATAAGAAAAGAGGTGAAATAAATGCCAACAAATAAAAAACAAGATAAATGCATAGCAATGAGCAAAATAAAATGGAAAGTGGTACTATATCAGTAGAAAATAATGATGAATAAAGGAATATTGTAAAATAATATTGAAATAAAAATAGCAACACATCACAGTAACTGACAAATGAAGATTATACAACTGATGCAAACACGTACACATGTACATACAATAAAAAGAAACTTTACCATAATGTATTGTATTGTATTGTATTGTCTTATTACTTGCTCTTCCCTGTACTGATAATAATCTTTCCTGTGCAAGCATACTACCTCATGTATTGTTTTGTTAACAAAAATTTGACGTTCTTACTCGCTTGTCCTGGTATATTAACTCAATGTATGTTTAATGAAGTTTAGTTTCATTCGCCTTGCCTCTCAGTTACATTGGCCACTCCAAAGTCACCAATGTGAGAGCTAGCAATTAGATTGTAACTTACTGAGAAGCGGGGTGAATGCAACTAGACATTATTAAACTGACACTAAGTTTATATACCAGGACATACAGGCAAGAACGTCACAAAAGCTCGAACAAAATAATACGTCGGTTAGCATTTTTACTCAGATTGGTTTATTATCAGTGCAGGGAAGAATGAGTGATAAGATAAAATATCAAAACCATTACAGTGTACGAACGTGTATGAGATGTTGTAATCTAATCCCAGGTGAAGGGCAGTCAATGTGTTTTTTGACAGGGCATTGGCAACAACATTAATTTTTTCAGGGACGTGTTGAAGGGTGGAATTATATTTACCTCAGCGGAGAGATATTGGCGTTGATGGGCGGATCACATCGGACTGTCATGTAGTGGCATGCAACATACGCCTGTGATTCCTGCAAATGACGAAATCTGTACCTTCTAAGAAATGCCGAAAGTGATGGAAAGCCAAACGCACTGTCAGCAATTAGCGATCAAAGGTAGAGTACCTGGATTCTGCTTTGGACAGTTTTCTACTGAAGAAGGCTATTGGGGTGGTGAGCTGTTGACCATTTACTCAAAAACTGCACAAATAGCAACGTCCCTGGCATCGGCGGAAAGAAGGGAGAAGGACATGTTGTACAGGAAAAGCTAGAGCAGCAGAGGTTGATAGAGCATCCTTTGCTTTCGAGAAGGCCACTTCTTGAAGGAAACTTACTTTCACCTCTCAACAATGGTCAGGATTAACAAATTTCCTTGGCATCACCATACATCAGATGACCACATACAACCATGCTGCCAACGGAATGGTTGAAAATTCTCATAGGAT
>NC_090741.1:14168683-14171183 GCF_036898095.1 Palaemon carinicauda
TTTGCTTTTACTAAACACAATAGGTGTGACACTTTTCCTGAGATTGCACAAAAAATGACTTATTTTGAAAGTCTTCTAAAATATCTGGTAATCAATCTATTTTGAAGAAGTCTTTTAATTCTATCATTTTACCTTGTTTCGAGTATTTTTCTCCAGTCTCGTCTTCAGCTGCTGACTCTCATCTTAATTTGTTGGACAGGAACTAACGGTCCATTAAATTTCTTATACCTGATTTTGATATTAATGATGATGATTGTAGACGTGCTTATTTGGAGAAACAGGAGAAACACTTTCTGGTACAACTCAGGAACATAAATGGTGGTCTACCCTGAAATCTACACTCTTTGGTGTAGATGCAACAGCTCCTCCTTTACTTAAACCAGATGGCTCAGTCACTCACTGTCCATAGGAAAAGGCAACCCTTTTGGCTGATGTTTTTGACAGTAAACAGAGTAATGAAAAACTTGAACTTCCTCATTCCTGTTTTCCTGAGGCTAAACTAACTAGTTTAGCTTTTCGATCTCGTGAGATTAATGCTCTGTTGGTGGACCTTGATGCTTATGGAGGTGTAGACCCAAATGGTATTTTTCCTTTGTTTTTTATAAAGACAGCAGATTTCTTAGCTCCAAAGTTATCTGTTATTTTGCGCAAGTTAGCAAGAGGAGGAGCTTTTAGCACTAGTTGGAGAATTGGTAATGTTACTCCTCTATGTAAATGTGATTGTGGTAGCTCAAGTCCCACTGATTACCACCAGATTTCCATAACTCCAATATTATCTAAAGTTTTTGAACGTCTTCTGCCAAAACGTCTTAATAGGTTTGCTGAAGGTAATCATCTGCTCCCTAGTTTGCAATTTGGTTTTCGTAAAGGCCTTGGAGCATGTGATACCCTTCTTACAATCTCCAATGCTGTACAGAAATCCCTTGATTGTGGTCTGGAAGTTCGTATGATTAGCCTTGATTTTAGTGCTGCCTTTGACCGTGTTAATCATGAGGCCCTTGATTTCAAACTGAAACAGTTGGAAGTGGGTGGGTCGTTTCTTAGCATTATTATTGATTTTTTAAGTAGTAGATCTCAAAGAGTTGTTGTTGATGGGCACCATAGTGATTATAGGAATGTGATATCCAGTGTTCCACAGGGTAGTGTTCTTGGCCCATTACTTTTCATACCATATACACATGACATGTGGTTTGGCCTAGAAAACAAGCTTGTTGCATATGCAGATGATGCTACTCTCTTTGCATCAATTCCATCCCGTGAATGTAGTTCTAGGGTTGGTGAATCCCTTAATAGAGATTTAGTTAGAATTAGTGCATGGTGTAAATTATGGGGTATGAAGTTGAATCCTAACAAAACTCAAAGTATGATTGTAAGTAGGTCAAGGACGGTGACTCCTCAACATCCGGATCTCAGTATTGATAATGTTTCTTTAAATATGTATGACTCTTTCAAAATTTTAGGTGTGATTCTCGACAGTAAATTTACTTTTGAGAAACATATAAGGTCTGTGTCTTCTTCAATTGCACAAAAAATAGGCTTATTGAGAAAGTCTTTCAAGATTTTCGGTGATCAATCTATTCTGAAGAAGTGTTTTAATTCTTTCATTCTACCTTGTTTTGAGTATTGTTCTCCTGTCTGGTCTTCAGCTGCTGATTCTCATCTTAATTTGTTGGACAGAAACTTACGGTCTATTAAATTTCTTATTCCTGATCTATATATTAATCTCTGGCACCGTCGTTCAATTAGTTCATTATGCATGTTGCATAAGATTTTTCATAACTCTGACCCTCCTTTACATTCAGATCTCCCTGGACAATTCTATCCTGTTCGTAATACTAGGCAGGCAGTTAATTCTAATAGCCAGGCCTTCTCCATCACGAGGCTCAATACTACGCAGTACTCTAGAAGTTTTATTCCAGCTGTTACCAAGTTGTGGAATGATCTTCTTAATCGGGTGGTTGAATTAGTAGAACTTCAAAAGTTCAAAGTTGGAGCAAATGCTTTTTTGTTGACCAGGCGGACATGAGTCTTTTTATAGTTAATTTATGACATATTTGTTTTTGATGTTGTTAATAGTTTATATATGACATGTCTGTTTTGACGTTGTTACTTATTTTAGAATGATTTATTGTTAATTTGTTCTCTTCATTTATCTATTTCCTTATTTCCTTTCCTCACTGGGCTATTTTTCCCTGTTGGGGCCCCTGGGCTTATAGCATCTTGCTTTTCCAACTAGGATTGTAGCTTGAATAGTAATAATAATAATAATAATCTGGCATATCACGTTGCATATGATTTTTCATAATTTTGACCATCCTTTGCATTCAGATCTTCCCTGAGAGTACCACCCTAATCTTAATTCTATGTATGCAGTTTATTCTAATAATCAGGACTTCGCCAGCATGAGACTCAATAATACACAGTATTCTAGAAGTTTTATTCCACCTATCACGATGTTATAGGTTGATCTTCCTAATCGGGTAGTTGAATCGTTCGAATT
>NC_090741.1:14181183-14188683 GCF_036898095.1 Palaemon carinicauda
ATGAAACTTCGGATAAACAAACGACATAGTCATCAAATAGACATGCCTTTACTTGTAAAACTAAACACCGTAGGAAGAATCAGCATTTATAGGATTTGCACACACATTCCAATGGGGATTATTACTTTTGACCTTGAAGGGCAACCAATTCCATCATCCCAGCCACCATTCCCGTGGGTGACTTATCCTTTCCCTCTCCTGCTCCCTTTCGCCTTTTATATTCCATAAAATTTATCGGTAATTATTCTATTTTACTTTTTCAATATTAGTCAAATCTGACATTGCTATAATTGTTGTTGAAACTGTTTTCTATCAAGCAATAGAAATCAGACATACTCATAATATTCTTACAAGGAAAACAGTAGGTTTTTACACAACACTCATTTTTGTGGAAATAGATTCATAGGCCTACGGTAGAGACCTACTTCTTGTTTGGCCAAATATCCAGTAGAGATTACTATCTTCTCTCTTCCTGGAAATGAACAGCCTACGGCAGTAGACAACTAACTGCCTTATTTGTATATTCATGCTTTTTATTTTGATGGTGATGAAAAAAGAAAAGTTAATTATAAAGTACAGGATTTTATGTTTATCCCTTATTTGTTTAGTCAGTTGATGATATATATATATATATATATATATATATATATATATATATATATATATATATATATATATATATATATATATATAGTATATAGTATATAAATATATATTAATAAACCAAATCTCTGACCTTGTTTATGCATTCATTCTCACTATATTCTTCAGAGTGATGTGAAAATTTTCATAAAGTTATTATATATATATTTTACTGTAATTTATATAAACCAACTCATTTAATGATGTTATTTAAGAAATGTACATGGATTTTCTGGAAAAAAAAGTCCAGTATAATATGAACATATAATTATTAATTAGTCCTGACAAGAACAAACTATTCAGAGTTTGATACGAAATAAAATATAGATATGATTGAAAATCATGTTGATAAAATCATTTGAACAACTTATCATATAAGATAGAGAAATGGATAAATTGATACTCTTATAAAAAAAGTAGAATAATCATGGCATTATATATAATTATGATATTATTTTTTTACACAGAATCTATAATATGTTTAACATCATATTTCAGTTTTCTGTTATAACATTAAATAAGTGTTCTGTATGAGAAATCGTTCCAATAAAATATACAAAAATGCAATTTAAATATAGGAATTAAAAAAAAAATCTGGAAAAATAAGTTAACAATTTACAATACAAGATTTAGATAACAAAAAAAAAAAAAATATCTTGTTAGAAAAGTGATGAATTGAAAATTTTTTTATTTGGAATGCTTTTTTTCTGAAAAAAAAAATCTAATATTTAACTTTATAATCAACTTTTGTGTGATATAACATAAAAATTTTTTTTTGGATGCAACGCTGGGTTACCAGGACAAGTAAGACAGCAATACGCAGCTTTTTTTACGTACACCGGGCCCGTAACGATCGCTTCAAACAGCACAATCTCTAAGAAGATTATCTTGTATACAGTTTATTATATGGCATTTATCATTCCTTAGTCTTTCTGGTACTTCATGTCCGTTGACAAGAGATCTTTTTCCTCCCAATCTTACTCGGAAATCACCAATAAGTAGTTCACATAGCTCTTTTCTATAATTACGATGGTTTAGTTTTTTCTTCATTATATTCTTCCCATTCATTTTCTTCATCGTCACTGTCACTACCTTCTTCATCGTTCACTTCTAGCAATTCTCGTGGAGGGTCGTAGAGCCTCTCGTCAAAGTCACTGCCAGCGTGCTCAGAATCGGAATCGGATGAAGCATTATTTTCCATGTCCATGAAAACCCCGTTATAACTAACATCACAATTTTCCTCTTTGTCGTCGATGCCTACAAAATCATCTGAAGAACACATATCAAGACATTCTAAAATTTCCGACGTAGTTCGCAAAAACTTTTTCGATGAAGCCATGATATAGGATGAGTGTTTGAAAAGCGATGACCTCGGAAATTAGCTGGGGAGACGGGAGTCGATCACAATCGGTACTTGCTGCTGAACGAGGCCAAACGCACTGAAAAATGGATATCGTGAGTGTCTGCCTTTATTTATTAATCTAACTCGTCTTTGGGGGAAAAGGGGGGAGAGGATTAACTAAGAAAACAAGGAATATTAATCATAAAGAACCACAGAAAACGAAGCAACGACTAAAACAGCGAATAACTTTAATTAATAGAAACAGTTTATGAATAAATAAGATCTTTTCGGTGGGCTACCAGAGGTAGCCCAAGTACTAGGACGACGTATTTTGCTTGGGCTACCACAGGTAGCCCATGGATTGGAAAGGGTTAAGGGGAGCCCACAAGTTATGTGCCTGCGTTGTATCAGAAAGTATTTCTTTCAAGGGTAAATTGTATTAATTTCCATTTGAAGCATATATATTCTGAGTAACAGTTCTTAGCTTAGTATAGTTATTGCTGATGTGTTACCCTTCCAAAGACGACAAGTCTCCAGTTTCAGCAAATAAGCTAGTCTACAATATACATTGAACCAGGCTTTATCTTTCACTGAGTATTTCATTAAATGATAGGGATATACCTGTCAATGAAGTTGACCAGTTCATTATTCAAGAGACCAATAGGCTCTTATCGTGGTAAGATTAGTTGACACCAATACTTTTTCACGCCCCTCACCCTTATTCTTTTCAACTTACAGGGGTCAGATTTCTATTAATTCTCTCCGGAGTACCCAATCGAGCGCCGGTAAGGATAATTGAGCGCCAAGAATCCCATTAATCAGCTTCTGACCATGGCCAAACAAGCACTAAACTTTAGTACAACGAGGTGCCAGTAGCAGAATTGCCAAATGTCCCATACTTTATATTTTCCCATACTCTAGTGTTGATTCTCAGAGACAACCATAACATTGTTGAATAATGGCCTTTAAATGCTTTCACAAGAAAGAAGGCGTTTATATATTTATTTATTTTCTACTCCAGGTACTTGTAGTTATATCCTCTATGACTTTTTTTTTCTTTTTCTGTAAGATTCTTCTTTCAATGGGAAATTTCAAAGCTCTTAAGCTCTGTGTAAATATAAGATATATATATATATATATATATATATATATATATATATATATATATATATATATATATATATATATATATATACTGTATCTAACATTTATCCAGACCCTACAGTCAGCGTTAAAATCACAAACAAGCGCAAAGAAGCCCTTTCTATCATATCATATCTTAGCGATAGTGGTAGGATGACAATTGATTATAGAATTATCAAAGTCTGTTTTCTAAGAGATGAAACGCAAATAAACGTTCCTGTGTCAGCTACAAAGTTTTATGACCTAAATCTCATGACATTTATATTCATAGAAGGGATTATTAAAAGTATAACACTAATTCCTAATATAAAAAGCCACCCCTCTTCTTCTAGTAATGGCATGCCAGATTAAGAAGCTCAGCTGAGTGTCTCATTTCAGAAATAAAACTTTCTGAACTTATTAGAATGTCTTAATGTCTGGAGGCAGCTCTAAAGTCTTCAATATTACCCTGTAGTCCACGAATATTGGTATATAATAGACAATGTTAGCGAAGTCTGGGATGTTCTGGTTCTGGATTTTGCTCAATATTTCCAGATGGAATAAGAGTAACAAACAATTGAAAAAGTCTCATCATACTTGAAAACTAACTTCACAATAATAGAAATAAAATAATATACAGACAACCATATATAGGAAAAACAATGCAACTTATATATCAAAGTGTAAATCAAGGCCAAGAGATATGAGATCTGCTCACTTCACCTGCTTACTGAATCACCAGGTCATTTGCCATAAAGCAAACGAAAATAAGAAAAATTAAAAAAAATTTCATAATTTGGGGGAAACTACTATCACCCAACAATTTTGCTTCAATCAATGTAACACCACCAATAAGGAAGTATATCTTCTACACAATTGAGTTTGGTAAATGAGCAAGTTTCTTGCATCTTAATTTATTTTGTTCATAATAAGTGTAAAGTGACGCACTCTTTTCCTATACAGAAGATGTATGGTACAACCCAACAATAGAGAACAATTATTCGATTTTCAAGTGTGCCTCTAGAAGAGCATTTTACTATACATAGAATTTCTTCTATCTACACTAAGCGGATATTAGACTGCATAAGCATTACATAATATTATACTTTTAGACAATTAACATACAGTGTCTTCGTTATGAATAAGATAGCCAGCTTTTTCTTCATTTATGTCCACTTAAAAGAAATTAGTATTATTATGTCATTTACAGGTTTGTATCTATCTGTTGAGCAGGATGAAATACCTTTATATATAACTGATCTATTTTATTGCTGTTACTGATCACCAAATATTATAGAATTTTTATTCATTACTTTTATATAGTTTTTTTTTTGCTATTTCCTTACTTCATGTTGGAACCATCAGCCTTTGTAGCATTCAGCTTTTCCAACTTGGCTATTGATAATAATAATGATATACTTAATAATCAAAGGCGATTTCTCGAGCTTACCTTTGTTAACTAGAGCCCCCTAAGGAAAACTGAGGTGTTTACATCATCATTGCCCAGTAACAGTCCAGTGAGCACGGTTATTATTATTATTATTATTATTATTATTATTATTATTATTACTTGCTAAGCTACAACCCTAGTTGGAAAAGAAGGATGCTATAAGCCCATGGACTCCAACAGGGAAATTAGCTCAGTGAGGAAAGGAAAAATGGAGAATAAAATATTTTAAGAAGAGTAACAACAATTAATATATCCTATAAAAACAATAAAAACTTCAACAAACAAGAGGAAGAAAAATAAGATAGGAGAGTCTGCTCGATTATACCCTCAAGCAAGAGAACTCTAACCCAAGTCAGTGGAAGACCATGGTACAGAGGATGTGGCATTACTCAAGACTAGAGAATAATGGTTTGATTTTGGAGTGTCCTTCTCCTAGAAGAGCTGCTTACCATAGCTAAAGAGTCTCTTCTCACCTTACCAAGAGGAAAGTGGTCACTAAACAATTACAATGCAGTAGTTACCCCCTTGGGTGAAGAAGATTTGTTTGATGATCACAGTGATGTCAAGTGTATGAGGATAGATGAAAATCTGTAAAGAATATGCTAGACTATTAGGTGTATGTGTAGGAAAATGGGAAATGAACCGTAACCTGAGAGAAGGATCCAATGTATTACTGTCTGGCTAGTCAAAAGACCCCTTAACTCTCTAGCGGTAGTATCTCAACGGGTGGCTTTGTTGATTTAAAATATTTTACTGATGGTTTTCTACTTTTGAGATTTCCATAACGCAAAGTGAATCACTATTCCTTCCATAAAACCATTTAGTAAAAAATTTAGTTCCTATAATGCTCCAAATCACAACCGTTATTAACTATATAGGCTATATTCTACACCAGAAACAAACAGTAAATGGCCCTTTTGTATAATAAATATATAAAGCTTAAAACCAGTAGCAAAAGATTAGATTTTACACTTTTAATAGCAATTTTGTCATTCTAATGTTTTGAAACAAATTCCTGTTCACTAGATTGAAGAAAAATAAATACGATCTTCTACTTTAGACGAGCATTTGGAATGCTATACGCGACCAGAATAATTAGAATATTGACATTATAAAATACATTGATTAATTTAATGAAAATTACTAAAACAAGCTTAATATGAAGGTTTAAGAAAAAGCTTACTAACTCCTTGGGGAAATCATGTCAAAACAATTTAACATTACTTTGAACCAGGTATAGTGTCTTTATTGTGGATATAACCTTAATTCCAAGATATGACAGAGAGAGAGAGAGAGAGAGAGAGAGAGAGAGAGAGAGAGAGAGAGAGAGAGAGAGAGAGAGAGAGAGAGAGAGAATTATATCAGCTTTCTAATGCTCTGCAATACTATTTAAGATCTTAAATACAATGATTCCCCTCACAAATATTCTACATTTTCTATTCATGTCTTTCCTTGCTTCCCGTGACACAAGATAAATAGATTAGTTGCTCACCAAAAAATGTTAACTTATTTAATAAATAACTGGCAATATTTTTAATTTTATTATTATAGCATGTTTTATTAAATTTTCAGTTAAGCAGAATGTGTCATTATTGCAACAAGGGAGGAAATATGACAAATTTCTAAGTATTTTGTATTTTACTTTACTATACAAGCATGAGTTCTCCACACAGGAGAGACGATACATTGCAAACTGTTTTATCCACAAAAACACCAACGTAAGGTGTCAATAACCCTCCGCTAGATAAGAGGGATATAGTAGAGGGTACACCAACTCGGCGAATCACACACACATCCAGCAGATGAGCTAACTTTTGATCGCAGGCAGGACTTCTAGGGGGAAGAAGTATGTGTAAAGAACAAACCTTCGTTCTTTACACAGAAAACTCACCCTTAGGTAGGTGGAAGTCTCATTTCAACAGGCAGAAGAACTTTGCCCCAGGATACAAATCTGAGCTCGGTAGAACGTGGAAAGAAAATACTGACACCTTGTGAATCATTGGGCTTTCAATGGCAAAGGGATCACAGCCTGAGCAACCATGGGGAAACATAAAGAATGGGTTAACACTCATGCACACAGAATCAGACACAGCTTAACCCCCCCCACCCCCTCGCAAGGAGGTTGGTGATGAAAAATAAATATACGAGATATATATTGAGACCAAACGAAGGGGTTTCCCATCAAGGAACCAAAGTAGTTACCTGTTAGATACGTCATGGCTTACGTATATATCCAAATGGAAGTCGACTTCACCCAATTGATTAAACCTTTTATCTCTTGGCTCTCTTGGCCTTGGACACGATGCCAAATAAAATTGGCCAATAAAACGGAGGTGACACAACATGTAAGGCTTTGTACTCTGAAGGATAGATAACTCAATTGAAGTCAGGATATTAACGATGGTTTTTTAAATTCATGTTATACACGAAGATACGCCATCAGGAATTCATGACCCTTCTTTTAAGCTTACATAACACATCATTAAAATTAGCACAAGAAGAAGAGAAAATAGATAGAATATTGTGCCTTAGCATAACTTCAAGATAGAAAACTCTAAGCTAACTCAAGACAAGGGAAAACTATGTGAAAGAAGATATTGCACTACCAAACACTGAAGAACAATTGTTTTATTTTGCAGTGTGCTTCTGCAACAGCTGCTTAATAAAGAGACTCTTCTACCCATACTAAGTGGAAATTAGAAACTGAATACTTACATTGAACGAAGAAGATTCAATGCAGGCAGTGACAAATCGCCGATAACAACTATTGTAAAATCGTTGAAAAGTACGAAGATTTCCAGAATACATCTTTTTCTCATAGAAAGGTGTTCTATTAGGAACGCTTTGAAAAGATTGGTGCCAAATAAAGGGGAGTTTTTAATATTATCATGTTTTTGGTTTTCCTGTTGCTAAATGAATGTCTGCTTCCTCTTATCCAAAACCA
>NC_090741.1:14191183-14193683 GCF_036898095.1 Palaemon carinicauda
TCATAGTCCACAAATGTCATCAACAGTGGATTTCTATAATCCACGCATTGCTGTAAAAACATGTTTTGAAATGAAAATTTGTTCAGTAGAACTTCTAACTTCTCTAGATCCTTCTTGTTCATCTCTCAGCTTATCAAAAATATTTCTCTCTAGTCTCTTCAGACTGAGAATGCTATACATTTTCATGACAACTGGCGTAAGTGTGATGCCTCTGTAATTACTGCGATCAGTCATATCGCTTTTATTTTTTTTGAGGGTGGGGGCCATTTTCACCAACAAACCTTGTTCTTATTCTCCAGACTTTGCCTCTTAACGCCATATTTTACAAAATATTCTTGAAATTATTCTGGGAGTCACTTCATTTTCAAGCAATATCATCTCAGCAGGTATTCCATCGTATCCAAGAGCTTTCCATCTCTTGGGTTTTCTAAGGGTAGCTTCAACTTTAAACACACTGAATTCATTCATGGTCTTCCTCAGCTTCAAGTATGTCAAATCAATTTATTCCCTTCTTATTTCCTATTCATGACCTCACTAAAGTGTTCCATCCAACGTTACCCTTCATCTTCTGTTGTTATTACAGATCCATCTCTCCTTTTGATGAGTGTATGCTTCTTTTATGGCCCCGTAAATATTTCTTTAAACATTTTATGAATAATCATTACACCATGGCCACTCCCTGAATACATAGCTTGTCGGCCTAATCTGCTTTCCCGTTTAAGGCCGGCCGTAGACGTAACTGATTATCTGAACGATATAACTGATCAGATTAAAATAGTTGCAAGCCATCTAAACGTCGCTGCCCCTACACCATTCCGATATATCGTTACAATTTACATCGGTTCCACAGTTTCCATAATGTCATCCGAGGAGGAGGATTCTCTGGCTCTAGCAGGTTTAGCTGTGGCATTATGCGTAAAAAGGGCAAAAAGTGCTTCTGGATCTAAGCGAGGTCGCAAGTAGAGTAAAGAATGGCTACTGAAAAGAAAAACTTATACTCATACAAACTTTTTGGCGGTTTTGAGAGCGGTGCCTAAGGATTAGAAAAATTATTTAAAGATGAACGAGGAAACGTACTTGAACCTTTTATCATTAGTATCACCTTTCATAGAGAAAGAAGACACAGTCATGAGATGTGCAATAACGCCTCATGAAAGACTGATAGCTACCTTAAGATTTCTAGCCACAGGACGCTCCTATGAAGACCTGAAGTTTTCAACCTTGATATCATCTCAAGCTCTCCGGGTTATTATTCCTGAAACTTTCCGAGCAATTTATTAGGTTCTACAAAACCAGTATTTGAAGGTAAGTATTTAATAATTATGTATAAGAGATATGTTGGTACATAACACAATCACAACAACGGTAACAAAAAATAGAACGTAACCAGTATTTTTCTATTCTTTATGTAAGTCTACAGTATTTGTGTACCAAGATACATAATACGAATATCCAAAACAAATATCAAACAGAATACAACTCCATTACTTGTATGCCAGTTTCCAAGAATTATGTATCACTAATATAATAACTAAGGGATTTCGGTTAATACATTAACTGCCTGAGCTAAAGGGTACATTGTCGAAGAAAGAGAGGGCAAGTGAAGGCTTGTGTGAGGTACTGTTCCGGGTGTGGCAGAGGGTCGCGGAAATACGTTGTGCTGAATTGGAAACTGAGTGTTTGTTACTGGTACAGGCAAAAGTTTATGATGATGGGTAAGAGTTCCCATTTCTGCTTCGAACAGAGCATCATTTATGATTTTTTTCAGCCAATATCCTCTGTAAATTGTCCAATCCACGTAACTTGTGTGCAACATTCTTCCCAAATACGTCATGCTTATCTTATACTTTTTGCTCCCTTGGTTTTATAGAGTGCTCATTGATAGTCATCAGCACATCATCAACCATGTCCATTCTACATTTCTTTTTGGTAGATGTGGACGGTGCCACATTAGTTTTTGTACTATTTGTTGGTAAAGGAGTAGACGACCGGCTGACCTGTAATAGGCAGCTGATGTCAAGCATCGAATTTTCATCAGTAGCAACTTCTAGTTCACTTACATCAGGTGAGGGGCTGGACACAGGCACAGGTTCAACATCATGGCATGAATTCTGAAAGAAGAAATAACCGTTCATTAATTATAAGGAAAATGAAACCAATCATTTTGACGCATTCCAGTGCATTAATCTCATTTAATCTTCTCCATTTCAGTTCCCTCAAACGGAAGAAGAATGGAAAAGTGTTGCAGGACAATTTGAGCAAGATTGGCAGTTTCCACACTGTCTGGGGGCGTTGGACGGCAAGCACGTGGATATTATTCCTCTACCTGACAGTGGTTCCCTGTTTTACAATTAAAAGGGACGCCATAGTCTAGTCCTAATGGCAATCGCTAATGCGAAATGCGAATTCATCAAGTGTGCTTTTGGCTCAAATGGCAGAAATTTGGATGGTGGAGTGATACAGAATACTCTGTTTTACAAAAAATTAACTAATAAATCTC
>NC_090741.1:14201183-14211183 GCF_036898095.1 Palaemon carinicauda
GATGGCTTTGTCATTCACTGTCCAAAGGAAAAGGCAACCCTTTAGGCCGATGTGTTTGACATTCTTCATTCCTATTTTCCTGAGGCTAAAAAAACTAGTTTATGTTTTACATCGGAAACTGAAGCTCTGTTGATGGACCTTGATGCTTATAGAGGTGTAGACCCAAATGGTATTTTTCCTTTGTTTTTTTTTTATAAAGACTAGAGATTTTATAGCACCAAAGTTATCTATTATGTGCACAAGCTAGAAAGATGATGAACTATTAGCACTTGTTGGAGAATTAGTAATGTTACTCCACTATAAAAATGTGTTTGTGGTAGCTCAAGTCCAACTGATTACCGTTCATTTTCCATAACTCCCATATTATCTAAAGTTTTGGAACATCTTTTGGCCAAATGTCTTAATAGGATTGCTGAAGATGATCATCTGTTCCCTAATTTGCAATTTGGTTTTCATAAAGGCCTTGGAGCATGTGATGATCTTCTTACAATCTCCAATGCTGTACAGGAATCCCTTGATAGTGGGAAGGAAGTTTGTATAATTGGCCTTGATTTTAGTGCTGTGTTTGAGTGTGTTAATCATGATGCACTTATTTTCAAACTCAAACAGTTATGAGTGGGTGGGTTGTTTCTTAGCACCATTTTTGAATTTTTAAGTAATAAATCGTAAAGAGTTGTTGTTGATGGGCACCATAGTGAGTATAAAACTGTGATATCTGATGCTCCTCAGGGTAGTGTTCTTGGTCCATTACCTTTCATACTATATACATATGACATGGGGTTTGGTCTAGAAAACAAGCTTGTCGCATATGCAGATAATGCTACTCTCTTTGCATCAATTCCATCTCCTGGGGTTACTGAATCCCTTAATATAGATCTAGCTAGAATTAGGGCATGGTGCAAATAATGGGGTATGAAGTTGAATCCTAACAAAACTCAAAGTATGATTGTAAGTAGGTCAAGGACCATGGCTCCTCAATATCTGGATCTCAGCATTAACAAAATTTGATTAACTTTTTATGACTCTTTTAAAATTTTGGTGTGATTCTCGACAGCATATTTACTTTTGAGAAACATTAGGTTTGTGTCTTCTTCAATTGCACAAAAAATTGGCTTATTAAGAAAATCTTTCAGGATTTTAGTGGTCAATCTATTCTGAAAAAGTGTTTTAATTCTTTCAGTTTACCTTATTTCGAGTATTGTTCTCCTGTCTGGTCTTCAGCTGCTGATTCTCATCTTAGTTTGTTGGACAGAAACTTACGGTCTATTAAATTTCTTATTCTTGATCTGGATATTGATCTCTGGCACCGTCGCTCAATTAGTTCATTATGCATGTTGCATAATATTTTCTATAATTCTGACCGTCCTTTACATTCAGACCATCCTGTTTGTAACTCTAGGTATGCAGTCAATTCTAATAGTCAGGCCTTCTCTATCATGAGGCTCAATACTACACAGTACTCTAGAAGTTTTATTCCAGCTGTAACCAAGTTGTGGAATGATCTTCCTAATCGGGTAGTTGAGTCAGTAGAACTTCAAAAGTTCAAACTCGTAGCAATTTTTTTTATGTTGAACAGGCTTACATAGGTCCTTTTATAGTTTATATATGAAATATCTGTTTTAATTTTGGTCATGTTTTTAAAATGTTTTATTTTAATTTTTCATTACTTCTTATACCGTTTATTCATTTCCTTATTTCCTTTCCTCACAGCTATTTTTCCCTGTTGCAGCCCTTGGGCTTATAGATTCTTGCTTTTCCAACTAGGGATGAAGCTTAGCTAATAATAACAATAATAATAATAATAATAATAATAATAATAATAATAATAATAATAATAATAATAAAAATAATAATAATAATAATAATAATAATAATAATAATAATAATGATAATAATAATAATAATAATAATAATAATATATGAAATTTTCATCAACAATTAATTTTATCTAAAACATTTAGAATTTCTTCGAAACTTTAGAGAATTCGTGCCTGAAATATTCCCCTCGTTATTCCCCGTATTCTATCCGTATATTTTGAATTGATGTCACTTATGAAATTCTACCAGTGTTTGGGATATTCAGCAAATGCGACGCTAGAGTAATTTCACATCTGTGTATTTAGAAATTATAAGTACCTGTGGCGTTTCGTGAATATGTAATCACAAATGCAATCACACCTATATAATCATTCCTGTTTGCACAGTCTGTTCCTTGTTCTAAATAAACACTTAAAACCTTTAATTTCTCTTTAAGTAGGGAGTAGATAATGTTCAATAATGTTGTTTTCCAGTCAAGAGGGACATCTTGCATAGAATCATGTATAGCTTTCCGATAATTCTTGAATAGTTGTTGTTCTGTCCTTCTTGTAGTTTCCAGGTGTTTCTTCAGTGAGAGAACACTGAAATCGCTGAATTGATCTAATTTCTTAGTCGAGCTGGGAGTAACACCTTAGGGATCATATGTTCCTGTAAACAACGATGCAGAAATATTCGTTGGAGTCTAGTAAAGTAGGCTTTCACCAGGGAGTTTTGAAATCCTTTTAGGAGATAAGGTTTTAAGTGTTTATTTGGAAAATAAATTGAATACACTGATACAGCCAAGTGATTAGAAAAAGAATTTTTAAGATAATTGTGTTATAAATTTGTCCGATAAACCTGTATCAAGTGAATTAAAAAATGCTTTGGGGTATGGTTTATCGATCGCAGTAAATAAAAAACCTAATAATGTCGATAATGCTACTGCCTTTGTAAAATTGGAGAAAACTAGGAAAATTCCTCAATGTAACATTGACATTGCTAAAGGGCTTGTTTATTCTGCGATAGGATCTGCAAACACCTGCAATTTCCCTAAACGTTTTTTAACAATCTTAGAATCCTTGAAAAATAACTGTGAATTGCATATAACAAAAGCAGACAAAGCTAATGTATTAGTTATTATGAACATATCCACTCATTTAGAAAAGATGTACATGCTTTCATCAGATTTTTCCAGTTATATAAAATTAAGAGTTAATATTCGGTGATCAATCTATTTTGAAGAAGTGTTTTAAATCTTTTATTCTACCTTGTTTTGAGTATTGTTCTTCTGTCTGGTCTTCAGCTGCTGATTCTCATCTTAATTTGTTGGACAGAAACTTACGGTCTATTAAATTTCTTATTCTTGATCTAAATATTACTCTCTGGCACCGTCGTTCAATTAGTTCATTATGCATGTTGCATAAGATTTTTCATAACTCTGACCATCCTTTACATTCAGATCTCCCTGGACAATTCTATCCTGTTCGTAATACTAGGCAGGCAATTAATTCTAATAGCCAGGCCTTCTCAATCATAAGACTCAATACTACGCAGTACTCTAGAAGTTTTATTCCAGCTGTTACCAAGTTGTGGAATGGTCTTCCTAATCGGGTTGTTGAATCAGTAGAACTTCAAAAGTTCAAAGTTGGAGCAAATGCTTTTTTGTTGACCAAGCGGACATGAGTCTTTTAGTAGTTTATATACGACATATTTGTTTTTGACGTTGTTAATAGTTTATATATGACATGTCTCTTTTGACATTATTTTTTTAGAATGATTTATTGTTAATTTGTTCTCTTCAGTTATTTATTTCCTTATTTCCTTTACTCACTGGGCTATTTTTCCCTATTGGAGCCCCTGGGCTTATAGCATCTTGCTTTTCCAATTAGGGTTGTAGCTTGGATAGTAATAATAATAATAATGATAATAATAATCACCTAGACTATGTCATCAAAGATTTTAACAAAAACTTAAAATCTAAAACAATAAAAATCCTTAAT
This sequence comes from Palaemon carinicauda, assembly GCF_036898095.1. Taxonomy (NCBI): domain Eukaryota; kingdom Metazoa; phylum Arthropoda; class Malacostraca; order Decapoda; family Palaemonidae; genus Palaemon; species Palaemon carinicauda. The sequence goes on from NC_090741.1 coordinate 14,204,981, forward strand.
TGATTGCTTTACCTCTAATGATCCGTCTTTGTCTTATATGGTTTAATTAAAACAGATAAAACAGGAAATCCAATCACACCAATTACTAGAATAACAGGTTATATTAACTATGAATTATCCAAATACTTAGTCAAATTACTTTCCCCTATCTCAGGATATATTCCAAATTCTCATATGAAAAATTCCCTTGATCTTTTCGAAAAATTACAAAAAGTTAAATTCATGTCCAGACATAGATTAGTAAGTTTTGATGTGACTTCGTTGTTTACCAATGTACCCGTTGATGACCTATTGTATATCCTGTCGAGTATTTTAGATAGTTATGATATACCTTTACTAACCCATACTATTATTGAATTAATTTGCCTGTGCATTAAAAAGTGTAAATTTATATTTAAAAGAGATTACTATGAACAACTTTTTGGTATGGCCATGGGTAATCCTTTATCCCTTCTTTTATCCAACATATATATGGAGTTTTTTTAATAAAGATTAATTCCTTCAGTGTGTTCTTCCCAAATTGTTTGATATCGATATGTTGATGATGTTCTAGGTATCTTAGAAGAAAATTTTAATCTTGACGGTTTTTTTTAATCATTAATTCATTAGTGCCATCTATAAAATTTACTATGGGAAAGGAAGAAAATAACCGTATCCCATTTTTAGACGTTTTAATAGTTAGACAAACAGATAAATTTAAGTTTTTCATATATAGAAAGCCTACTAATTTATTTTTCATATGTACATTAAATTTTCTACTCCGGTCACTAAAAATATTAAGCATTCTGTGTTTTCCTCCATGTACCTTAAGGCATTTAGAATTTGTAGCCCCAAGTACATTGAGCATGAGTTCACTAAAATTGACAAAAATGCTATAAATCTTTGCTATCACAATTATTTCCTAGAAAAATGTATGAATAAGGCTAAGAAAACATTTTATAGTGTCCAGTTAGAGAGAAAGGAAACACTTAATAATATGCTTTTTTTTTACCATTTCATGACTGTTTTTTTAGATGTTATACCTCTATTGAAAAAAAAAACTAGACATGAGGGTAGAATTTGAACATAATTGTACATTAAGAAACATGATTAGAAATAGTTCTGGAAATGATCATAATGTAATATATAGTATTCCTTGTTCAGAATGTAACTTATCCTATGTCAGCCAAACATCCAAAGGTATTTCAGTCAGATTAAAACAGCATAAGGTGGCCGTCTCTAGGGGTTCTCTTAATATCTTAATAATGCCTTAGCCTCCCACAGGTAAGGGTCAAGTCAGAGAATTGCTTGGTCAGTGCCGAGTAAAATAATCCATATAAGGCGTTGGGGACAATTCCCCGTCCGAATTTCTTAGCTGTACGTGTCTTGGAATTTTTCAGTCGTACCCATGAACTCCTGCGATGTAATTGGTAGGGACTGTGTTGAGTATTTAGTATGGGTTAACCCTGGACAGGTAGCGTGGTGTCATATCTGCACCGCGATTCTGCGCAAAACTCGTTTTTTGGTTCCTGCGCAACGACGCCTCGCATGATCTAGCATCTTTTCCAGGGTGAGTCAGTCGTTCACCAGCTTTAGTAGAAGCAACACGTGTATCATCTCTGCTCCGCCCTGTTCACCGGATATCACCCTCCAAAGTGGAAATTGGTGCATATCTGACACTACGTTAGCGTTAAGAGGGTAAGTGATGCCATCGCAAAGTTTTTGCATTTTACATTACTGCTTTATTACTTATTACTTTATCAATTACTATAAGTTATGAGTGTATTCGTGGATTATTTTAGTACCCATATCAATCGCCATATTGGATCATAGTGCAGTAAATATGTGATTTTGAGGTTAATTTCTAATTTTCGATTTTTTCCTATTTTCAGATTTTGCCATGGCTAAGAGAAACCTGTCGGAGGAAGAGGTTTTGGAGGTTCTCTTCTTGAGTAGTGATGAAGAAGAACCTTCTACATCGACATATGAAGCAGTCAGTGTACTTGACAACCTTCACGATGCCGTAACTTGGCAGGAAGAGGAGGAAGAGTCCCAACTTTTGGCTGCTAATCTGGAGGGAGAAGTAGCCGATGTGATGCAAGATTTGGCTACCTCGCATGCAGTTTCTTCGCGTTCCCTCGCTCATAGGCCTCCTTCACCGTCCTCTGTGTCCTCTGCAGCGTCTCCTGTACCTCCTTCAGCGTCTCCTATGTCCTCTGCAGCGTCTCCTGTGCCTGCGTCAGCGTCTCCTGTGTCCTCTGCAGCGTCTCCTGTGTCTCCTTCAGCGTCTCCTGTGCCTCCTTCAGCGTCTCCTTCAGAGTCTCCTGCTGATCCTGACCTCAGTGCCGTAGAGCTCAGGAGTAGGAAAAGGAGGAGAGGCCCTCTTCGCGCTGCTGAAGGTGTTGCATTGAAGAGATTGCCGGACAACTCCTACAAGGCTAAGGACAACGCAAAGTGGCACTCAGAGCCAAAGCCAACAATGCCCCCCATTATGAAGATCGACCAGTTCGACAATGCTGGCCTTACCATGAGCGTCATCAGGTGTAGTACTCCTGCCGAAGTTTTTGCCAAGTTTTTGCCGGATACTTTACTTGCTGAAGTAGTCGTCCACACCAACGACAAGATCATCATCCTCAGAAACAAGTGCAAGCGGCAGAACGACCCCACTTTCAAGGACCTGACCCTCATGGAGTTCTGTGCATTCCTTGGGATCCTCATCATGACAGGGGCACGGAAGGATAATCATTTAACATCGGGAGAGATGTTCTCCAAGTCTCAAGGATGTCCCTTCTACAGGAGTGTCATGAGTGAGCGCCGCTTCTGCTTTATTCAGAGAGCTCTACGATTTGACAGCATTGCCACGAGGGAGGAACGTGTGAAGACTGACAGATTTGCTGCTATAAGGAGTTTGTGGGACCAGGTCATTGCAAACTGCATTGCAAATTATGAACGAAGTGGGCATCTTACTGTGGATGAGCAGCTTCTCGACTTCAGGGGACGGTGTGCTTTCAGGATGTACATTCCGAATAAACCAGCAAAGTAAGTAAAAGATTTTAATTTTTTTTATATAGTTTTTATTGCATTTTCTTCAGTATAAATCTTATTCCATGTTTATAATTCCTACATATTCATTGATGACCAAAAATATTTTTTTTTTAATATTGGAATCGGCATTTACTTAAATATATATAAATTACTAACATTCATTCATTATTTATTATGTACAGTACATTCTATTTATGTTCAGTGTGAATTTTATTACATTTTTATAATGACTACATATTCATTGATGAATAAAAATAATTTTTTTTATTATTGTCATTCGTATTTATTCTATTATATATAAATTATTAACATTCATTATTTATTTATTATGTAGAGTATATTTTACATATATATGTATATTTTATTTTATTTCATTTTATTCTATTTTATTTAATTTTATTTTATTTTATTTTCATTGATTACCTGTGAGTGTTGATTGATGACTTACTGATTGCATTTTATTTCTTTTCTCTTAGGTATGGCATCAAGTTAGTTATGGCCTGTGATGCAGAGACATACTACATGTGCAATGCAATTCCCTACTTGGGCAAGGGGACTACCACTACAAGTACACCCTTGGGAGAGTACTTCACGATGGAGCTAACCCGCCCCTTCAGGAAGACTGGCCGTATTGTTACCACCGATAACTGGTTTACTTCCTTGCCCTTAGCCAGGAGTCTCCGTCAATTTGGGATGCATTTAGTTGGCACTATTCGTCCTAAACCTTACACGCCTTCTGTGATGCTGACAACACCCCTAGGTTTGGGAGAATGTGTGGCCTCGTATAACTACGAGGACAAGGTCACACTTTTGTGCCAATGTGTGAAGACCACGAAAAGGATCCAGATTCTTTCAACTGTCCATCACAATCCCACAGTTATTGAAAACAAAAAAAGCTATATGCATATGTTTTATAATGCAACGAAGGGAGGAGTCGACACCTTCGACCAAATATGTTCTGCCCTCACCTGCAGTAGGAAGACACGGAGGTGGCCTGTATGTATCTTCTATGGTGTACTAAATATTGTGCTGAACAATGCCTTCTACATCCACCAAAACTTGCCAGGCAACAAGTAATACAATAGGAGGCAATTTTATGTAGATTTGGCCATGGAACTCGCCCGTGACTGGGCACTTAGTCGACTTTTGCAAAAGAGGTACCTCCCAAGGGACGTGACTAACCTCATTTGCTCTGTTTAAGAGGTAAAAGAGCCCGAAGACGAAGCCACAGACGCTCAAAACGTAGTGAGAAGCGCCACAGATGCCCTCTCTGCCCTTCGACTTCCAATGCCAGGACCAAGCTTCTGTGTGCGAAGTGCCATAAGCCTGCATGTAACTCACATGTCAACTACGTCTGCGACCAGTACCATCGCACGTGGTAAGTTTCCCCAATTATTTTATGACGAGTTTATACTTACTAAATATAATATTTAACATTTTTGCCTTCATCTAGGGTCATTTAAGATTACTTTGTCAAAATTTCATGCATATCCATCATTTATTATTACTCTAAATTTGCCTTTCATTTCCGTAAATCTCGTGTGGTAGGGGTTACATTAAAACCAAGCCATTCTTTTCCAGTTTATAGTTACTAGATATATCTTTTTTTGCCATCATCTAGGATCATTTTAGATGACTTTTGGAAAATTTTATCCAAATCCAATAAGTAATACTACAATAGATATAGCCTTCCTTCCAAACCAAAAATTTTTGTGATTTTTTGTTTAAAAAAATTTACCACTTTTTCTTTTCTTTACAGATTTTGCTCCAATCCTCGATGTCTTTACATCAATCAACTAAGCAACTCTTATACTTTGAAGAGCATACTTTGTATTAATGAAGATCATTATTTTTAAGTGTTCAATGCCTGTTAATTGAACTAATGTATATTTGTATACTTATTTTCTTATTTTAGTTAGTAAAGTGTTATTTCTATATTCAGGATATTTTTCTTTTTCACCAATTGAAAGTAAAGTCTTTAAATTAGTAAACTAAAAAAAAAAAAAATAAAAGGCCATAATGGTAAGTAGGTATAAGCGCCCAAAGTGAACGTAACACATATGACACCACGCTACCTATAGCAGGAGAGTTTATCCACGCTACCTGTCCAGGGTACGTGTGGCGCACGGGTGCCGTATGGTTCACAAGTCTCGTGAGATGAATGCGTGGGAGAATTATGGCGTACGGTACATGCGGGAAGAGTACTAAGCATGTACTAAGGACCTGCGTGTAATGCAGGTGACGCACTTCCGGAGTACGAGTCTTAAGCGTCCCAAGGGGGGTATAAATAACACCGTGCTATGTCCGCGCTCCACACTCAAGGTTTGAAAATTCTACAGCGTGGATATCCATTATATATATATATATATATATATATATATATATATATATATATATATATATATGCATTTATATATATACATATATATATATATATATATATATATATATATATATATATATATATATATACATTTGTATATATATATATATATATATATATATATATATATATATATATATATATATATATACATTTGTATATATATATATATATATATATATATATATATATTTATATATATATATATATATATATATATATATATATATATATATATATATATATATATATATGTATATATATATATATATATATATATATATATATATATACATATATATATATATATATATATATATATATATATATATATATATATATATATGCATATATATACACATATATATATATATAATATATATATATATATATATATATATATATATATATATATATATATATATATATATTTATATATATATATATATATATATATATATACGTATATATATATACATATATATATATATATATATATATATATATATATATCTATATATATATATATATATATATATATATATATATATATATATATATATATAAATATATATATATGCACACACACACACACATATATATATATATATATATATATATATATATATATATATATTGATATATATATATATATATATATATATATATATATATATATATATATATATATATATATAATACATACTCTAATAATCTCGGACAACAAAGCTGATTATCGACTTTGTACAAAATTGGGGATCCGGAGAGATAGTAATTAAGAATACTGAGAGAGAGA
>NC_090741.1:14221183-14228683 GCF_036898095.1 Palaemon carinicauda
TTATTTTAAGAATTAACTTTTTATTTTCACGTATGTTTGTTACAAAGTCTTACGTAGTCTATTTGAAAGTGCTTTAGGATTTCATACGAGTTAGGAGCAAAGGCTTAGGTAATGTTCTTTTATATTTCATGATGTATTGCATCATGTTCGAGATTGTGAATTCATTATATTAGTGTGAGTGCTTTCATTGTATAACATTTTTGTAAATGGCCCTGTAGGGAAGATAGTGTTGTTACGTGATTCACTAAGTGTTAAACTTGAACATTTTATCATTGGGTTTATTTCGAGTTTTTGTATAATTTTCATTGCATCATTTCTTTTCTTAGGTTGGGGTTTCTTCAGACATAATAGTTCAAGTCAAGTTGTTATAAATTTCAGATAGTAACATTTTTGTCTTATTCTAAGTTTTGTTCAGGCTTAATATTTTTTTCAGTGGATTAATTTTGTTATATAAATTCTTATCAAAGTGTTGTAGTTTATATAGAATATATTAATTATTGTAAAGAGTCTATTATTCCAATTATCTTTATTTTGGACCGGATTCTGCTCGTATTCCTGTTAAGAACCATCGTGAGTTTAAATGCGGGTTAATAATACCTAAGAGTAATTACCCAGTTTGGTTTTGAGTGTGCTTAAGAGACCTTTGGATATTTAGTGTTTCATATATTGCTGTCTGGGAGTTATTTAACGGTCTAAGAATTCTGGTATTACTGTTTTGAAGTATAACAGTTTTAATGTAAAAGCAAACTAGGTAATTTGGAATTTGAGAGGTCAATTAACTTGCCCGTCGTATTAAGTATAATATATGTTTAATTCCCAGTCACAAAGCGTAGTATAATATATTTTGCATGCTCAGACCCGGATCCACACAGCATAATAATATATACTCACTGTATATGGAGATAGAGAGGGAAAATCAGTGAATCTTATGTAGACATTATTAGATTTTCAAATAATGGAAATAAATATAATTTATTAACACGTTTTTAGCATAGATTGGTCCACCATAATGCAATATATACATTTGTGCTACAATGATATTGATAAGAATATAAACTTTGATCGATGTATGATATACTAGAAGAGAGAGTAGTTATAGATATAAGAAGAAAAAATTTTCCTTATGTAGATAGGGGGTACTAAGATTGAGTAGAAAAGGCTTTATACAAAAATTTCACAAAACATTAGTAAAAACAAACAAAGCTTGGATGTAAAAACACGTATTACAAAATGTGTGATTCCAAAGATAACTTTTGGGTGGCATTTTCATAATTTTCGTTACATGGACATTTCCTTTGGCTGCGATTTGAGTCATTATCATCGATTTAAAATTAACGCTTATCAAAATTTTATGTTTAGATATGGGCCTTCATATGTTATTATTATTATTATTATTATTATTATTATTATTATTATTATTATTATTATTATTATTATTATTATTATTACTTTCTAAACTACAACCCTAATTGGAAAAGTAGGATGCTATAGGCAAAGGGTCCTCAACAGGGAAAATACCCCAGTGAGGGAAGGAAATAAGGAAAAATTAAATGTTTCAAGCACAGTAACAGCATAAAAAAACTACATAAACTATAACAACTTAAAAAAAAACAAAAAACACGAGGAAGGGAATTTAGATAGAATAGTGTGCCCAAGTGTACCCTCAAGCAAGAGAATTCTAACCCAAGACAGTGGAAGACCATAGTGCAGAGGCTATGACATTACTAAAGACTGTAGAACAATGGTTTGATTTTGGAGTGTCCTTCTCCGAGAGGAGCGGCTTACCATAGCTAAAGAGTCTCTTCTATCCTTACCAAGAGGAAAATAGCCGCTGAACAATTTAAGTGCAGTAGTTAACCTCTTCGGTGAAGAAAAATTGGTAATCTCACTGTTGTCAGATGTATGAGGACGGAAAAAAAAATCCGTAAAGGATAGTACAGACTACTCAGTGTATGTGTAGCTAAAGGGAAAGTGAACCGTAACCAGAGAAAAAGGACGCAAGATTTAGATTATTCTTTTATCTTAAAACTATTCTATCGCTTCTAGATTTTCTTTGAGGGTTGTTTATATGCTTATTTAGTATGAATTCATAGTAAAAAAGATATTAAAAGTTTTGTTTTATTTTTTTAAGTCATTATTGACATGTTGCGTGTTTATGTGTGTGTATGTTGTTTTTTTTTTTAAAGGTTTTCTATCATTTGTATATAATATATATATAAACTGTTGTAATGTACAGGCTGTGTTTTGGAAATATTTAGGAGAATAATTTCGAACTATTACATTGAATGCTGACTGTTTAAAAACCCAGTTGATCGGTGAATATACAAAGAATACACAAATAAATAAGTGATAAAATATATTATCATTTAAAGCAAACCATCAATGAATATTCAGTTTCTTATATTTTGTTACGTTCGGTTATTGTAAGCACAGTAAAACTTAAACAAATTGTAGGCGCCCCCCTCTCTCTCTCTCTCTCTCTCTCTCTCTCTCTCTCTCTCTCTCTCTCTCTCTCATGGGGATCAGTGGCGTAGAGGAGCGTGGAGCCGCTGAGACATGGGAACAAACGGTGGCTACCGTGACGTCACTCCTGGGGGAGAAGATGCAGATTGAAGATGCAGACTCGTGTTGGAGCGAGCCCATCATGTTGGTGTGCCCCGTGACGCCGGGCTTCGTCCCATCGTAACAAGATTCTCTCTTTACTGTGGTCAAGATGCTGTGAGCGGGGCTCAAACAATCTGAGGGGCACAAAGAAGCCTCTACTTAAACAGGCAAGAGCGCAAGGGAAAGTGGCTCTCTTCCGTCACACTAAGCTAAATATCAAAGAAAATAACAGTGAAGCAGTGGTTGATCAAATGCAACAGTTTGCGGGGGTGTGGGGTATGGCTGGCGCCAGACGGTCGCCGTCCTGGCAGATGCGGGCCTACTGTTGGTCCCTCTGCCGCTGGTGGGGTCGTCGTGGAAGTGGCGGGGGCTCGGGGTGGTAGCGGGAACGGTCCCCTCCCCACCTTGCCCGCACCTCTTCGTCATGGCCTGGCCTCCAACTCGTTTCCTGTCACTACACCTGTTGCCTCGAAACAGAGTAGGCTGGTGAAGAAAAGTCTATGGAATGCTGTGAAGAAATAACTCGTCATTGTGGTATGAACATTCATAGCATAATATAACATCAACATATATATAATGGATATAAACCAACACTTTCCATTTCATAATCTAAATAACACAGCCTACTAATATGGTGGTTGTAGGGAATCACAACTACCCACTTAGCACTTTAAATACATTAACATATGATATTAGTGAATTAGAAAGTCCCACTCCTGTTACAGATCCATCAAGTGAACCTATACTGCCAGAATCAACATGTGACTATGTTTTCTGTAGTGGGGACTTACGTGAAAATTTCCTGAAAATAGTTTGAAAAGATTGTCTGATCATATAAGTAGTGTTCCTTAAAACCTGGACTCGTTATTTGACTAATGTTTAAATCAATATAGAGTCATGCTTCATGCTATCGGGCTATGTGAAACTCGTCTAAATGATGGCATATGTTATCTATATTACCAGGGTAATTAATATTCATATTTTCAGAATAAATCGACACAAGGTGGAGGATTAGCTACATATCTACATAAAAAGTTTGAAGGAGAAAAGATTGCTGATGCCTGTTTGAAATTACTACACCTTGAATCAATTCTTCCTCAAAATAATCAAGCCCTCAAATTTCATAATAGTTGTTTTTTACAGACTACCCAATGCATCACTCAATTATTTTTTTTATTCAATGGAGCATAGTGTCCATTATGTATCCAGCCTTGATTTACCATGTTATTTGATGGGAGATTTTAATGTAAACTTGTTAAATACTGATATCAATGTAATTTCATATTTCAATATGCCCTATTCTTACAACTTCTTTCAATGTATATTAAAGCCAACTAGAGTAACCTCTACCTCTACAAGTTTAATTGACCACATATGGTCAAATGACATTCACAATTACATGAAAAGTTTAATGTTTTATTCATCTATCAGTGACCTGTTCCCGGTATTTGGTCTTTTTTCAACATTTTCCTTCAACAGTACATCTTATGTGCACGTAACTGAGAGAATTACTAACAGTGGCAAAATTAGCAGTTTCGAAGAAGAATTATAAAATTTCAGGTGGGATTCAGAATTAGATAATACGGAAGGAGCTGAAAATATATTTAATTCATACATGGACCCATTCAAGAGACAAAACAACATTAATTTCCCGATAAAATAATTCTGGTTAAAGAAAAACATTTTGGCAAACAATATATAACTTCAGGTATAATAAGATCAATAAAACATCGTTACAAGTTACAAAAGTTATACGCAAACTGGCCACTAACATATGAAACAATATTACAACGACATAGGAATGCCCTAACATCAGTAATAAGAACAGCTAAATAAAATTACTTTAAAGAAAACTTCAGCAAACAATCAAGTAACTCTAAGAAAACATGGAAAACTTTATATTACTTAATGGGGAAAAATAGATCCAATGTGCCAAGTTCTATGAATATTTTGAGATAAAACTCTATCTAATAACAGCGATATTGTAAACGAATTCAATAACTATTTCGCAAATATTGGAAGCAAATTAGCTTCAGATATCGGTCCACCTCCAGTTCCATTTAAGTCCTTCCTTCCAGAGTCAGTCCTTTCCTCATTTCTTTTTCATAAACCCATAACACAGCAAGAAATTAAGAATAAACTAAAAGTTACGTCTCCGGGGTTTGATTATATCAATATAAAAGTACTTAAGGAATGCACTAATGGAATTTCTCCATTTTTAGAGTTCATTATAAATAAGTGTTTTACAGAGGGCAACTTTACTAGACAATTACAAGTAGCAAAAGTGATACCAACATTTAAGAAACGGGAAAAATCTAATTGTAATAATTACATGCCGGTCCCTATCCTTCCAAACATTAGTGAAATATTTGGAAAAAATAGTTATCATTAGACTGAATAATTACTTTACAAAATTTCCACTCTTAACTGACTGTCAGTGTGGCTTCAGATCCAATTACACCACTGAACTAGCCATTCACTAACTTTGCCAAAGAATTCATTTAGATAAGAAAAGTAATCAAATTGTAGTGTTTTGAGACCTAAGTAAGGATTTTGATAAAATATCACATCATATTTTGTTGCACAACTTAAGTATATATGACATACATGGAAAAGCTCATATTTTTTTTAGGAAGCTATTTATCCTCAAGAACACAATTTACAGTATAAAATAACTAATCTTCTTAAAGTATGGTCAGGTGCGGTGTTCCACAAGGGTCTATTCTGGGACCAATCCTTTTTTAATATATGTCAATGATATAATACATACGAGTACTAAATTAAAATGGTTATTGTTTGCAGATGATACCACAATATATGTACAGGGTCACAACATTAAAGATATTACAGTAATTCTAAATAAAGAACTAATAAATGTATCAAATTGGGTTGGAGCCAACAAATTAACACTGAATATTTCAAAGACATTTGCTGTGCTATATAGTTCTATACATTCAATTCAAAATAATACTGATGTAAAATTAAATGATAAATCATTGAATCAAGCCAACCACATCAAATTCCTAGATGTAATAATTGGCGAAAAACTAACTTGGAAAGATCACTTACATCAAGTTTGTATTAGAATATCTCAAGTTACAGGTGTAATATATAGAATTAGAAACAATGTAACTAAAGATTCCCTAAAACTAATATATTACTCTACTGTATATCAAGTTTTATTGTACCGTTCAGCAGTCTGGGGAGGATCATTCAAAACACTTATATATCCATTTTTTGATGCGCAAAAAACTAAATGTTATTAGGGTAATGTCATACAAATCAAAATATGAGCATACCAACCCTATCTTTTGTGACTACAAGCTGCCCAAATTACTAAATCCCACATCACTATAGACTTGTTTATTTGTGTTCAAAACATTACATGTGTATCCCATCAACATATTCCATCCACTGTCACATAATATTAACACAAGACGACCTGATGACCTAAGAGTACCGTACTGTCGCACGTCCAGGCGCAACACAGTGTGAGTGAGCAGGGCATTATACACTGGAACAAGCTCCCACAGGATATCAAATCACTCGCTTCTATTAACATGTTTAAAGGCAAAATTAAATCATCGTTATTGCAAATTTATGATCCATAGTCATACATGTCAGTACTACTATTACTGTTACCATTTCTTCTACTGTTATTACTTATGACACTATATAATTATTGTATATGTATATGTGTATGTGTGCGTACTTATGTGTACACATGTATGTGTGTGTATGATTGTATGAACGTTTATATTTGTATTTCTTTATGTATTTGTATATGTATTCAAGGCTCTATGTATGCGTGATTATGTGCATGTATGTGTACATATTGTATATAGGTATGTGTTTATGTATGTACATATGTAAGTCTGTATGTACATGTATTTGTATTTGTGTGTGTCTTCACCTTGCATGTCCTTATTCTTTATGTTAAATAAATCTGGTCCATATAAAAAATTCATGCTCAATGGACTTAGGCTATTCTACTAATATGTATAACACATTTTTTATTGTAACAATGGCCAATAAAGATATCTATATCAATATCAATGTCAACATTCTCTCTCTCTCTCTCTCTCTCTCTCTCTCTCTCTCTCTCTCTCTCTCTCTCTCTCTCTCTCTCTCTCTCTCTGTGATTTTTCATTCTACCATGATTTGATGATTGCTCTCCTGTCGGGCCTTCAGATGCTGAATATTGACTTAATTCATCCCAAAAAATAAATAAAGACTTACGGCCCATAAAGTTCTTTGTTACTGGTCTGCATAACAATCTCTAACGCCTTTGTGCAGTTAGTTCTTTGGGCATGTAACCTAAGATGTTTCACAACTCTTACAATCCTTTGCCTTAATGTTTTCAAAGGCTGTACCATCCTGTAAGTAGTACTAGGTATGCTGCTAATTCTAAGTTTTACCTTTTCCACCACCAGCGTTAATACTACAAAGTATTCAAAAAGTTTTATCCCAGCCGTGGTAACGTTGTCGAATAATGTTTCTAATCTAGCGGTTACATCGGCAGAACTTCACAAGTTCAAAAGTGTTGCTAATGCTTGTCTGTTTAACAGGTTGTTGTGACTCGCGTTTCATAGTTTATGTAAGACTGATAGATTTTAAAATATCTTGTAATCTTATTACTTCTCATGAATAGTTTATTCATTATTTCTGTATTTCCTTACCTCATCTAGCTGCTTTCATTTTAGGATGTGGGTTTACAGCTTCCTGCTTTCCCTGCTAAGGTTGTAGGTTGGCAAATAGAAATATTATTTAAAACTGACAATAAAAACTTTTGGAAAAGATAAAAAAAGATCAAGGAAAGATTCTTTCCAGTTACCTTCCTTTATCAAAATAGAATTTCAGCACTGAAGAGGCTTCACTTTCTCAATAGAATACGGA
>NC_090741.1:14231183-14236183 GCF_036898095.1 Palaemon carinicauda
AAAGAGCTGCCACTTTACATGATGTCCCATTTAATTATGAATAAGAGATAAGAGTAGGTGCCCAGTTCGAGTTTACTTTAGGATATTTAGCTCATTATAAAGCTTATAACATTCTCAATTTAACAACGTTGGTAGTTCCTTGTTACTGAATTAATCAAATTCTAAGTTAGTTTTTCCGCTTCATCTTATTTGTTTGAATAATGCTAAAGATATATATATATATATATATACACACATATATATGATAATCAGTTATATGCTGCTGTCTTGATGGATGATGGTTGAACTGAAATTTTAATAAACTAGAAACTAATAATTTGGAAAAAAAATATTTCTCTTGTTATTGTAGGAACAAAATTTATCTTGATAATACATACATAATGCTTTATATCTCATGTTATATGTTTAATGAAATTAATTCTACCTTTGAGGGTCATTGGTGGCATTTTATGATTATATGGTTCTGCTAATTCCAGCACCATTACATCTGATATATACCAATTTGTTTCTCTTATCTTTTTCATGTACCCATTAGGAAATTCACAATATATTTGCCACCATATATCTATGAAGAAAATTGCAATGTTTTTTTTTTCTTTTTTTTTTTGCAAGGAAGATTTAAATAGAGCATCCCAAAAATGTGTTTAGAGCTTGAGTACCAAATATTTTAGTGAGATGTTAGTCTTAAAAAAATTAATGTTGTACCCAATATAAAGGATGATGTAAGAGCCACCTTAGGGGAGGAAGTTTACGAGAGGATTTTCCCCTATCCATTTATATGTTATCATGGAATCTGAATCCTCGTAGGAATAATCGAAGGAATATATACATCAAGCATTCTACCCTACAGCATTTGTCATTTGATTAGGGAAAAAATATGGAATCGAAGCATTGTACGTAAATCTTCCTTCCTTCCAATAATCAATCTGCTGCGCACCTAGTTACTGTAGAATATAGCATATCTTTAGTGGGTTACTAAGAGTGCTAAGTAGATAGTTATTTTTATTGTCTAATAAATCTCTAACCTTAATTGGTATTTTCTCTACCGGGGATCGATTTGCTCTTAATTTTACATTATCCCAGTGCTCCTTTATTTTGGCGAGTGGTATAAGCTATTCTTGGATGTGGGTGAGTATCTTGACAGTACTCGAATTATGCAATTAATTACCTACTTCAATTGGTCTTTGCTCCGCGGGGCTGTTCTCTCTGCATTTTTCTATGTTATAGTAAAACAGTTCTACAGTTGAATTGTGCAGCAATATTTTTGATTAATAGCCTAGAATAACGTATTTCAACCATTAATAACGATAATTAATTTGCGAAACAAGAAAAAATCAGGGCTATACCTTGGTATTTCGAAAAGAAAAAAATGATTTGATCTCATTCCAATATATCTGCAGGACCACAAGATTTCAATATATTGAAATTCTCCCTATATTTTAAACATTGGGAGGTCAGGATACTACAATCCCTAATTTTTAAATATCAGAATAAAAGAAAAAATATCAAGATAGTTTTTAGAGAAAATGGGTTGATTTCCACAATCCTTTCAAAGGGAAATGTCGACATGATTATGATGAAGGGAATATAATCAGCAGCCATAGACTTGATCGGTAAAAAAATTCTTCATTGACTTTAATAAAAGACATTATTTTGTCTTCTATTTCCGTATGTCTTTTTTGAAGGGTGGGCGCAGCGGCATAAATTTTGCTAATCAGTTCACGCTACATCATATGCAGGTCTCCTCAGTGTTTCAGAATAATTACCTTCACTTTTTGTAATAAAAGTATAACTTTATTCTTAATATATTTTTAGCCCAGATATTTCCCTTCTGTTTCAGAGAAAACGTTTAAAATGACGCCACAACTTTCATAGATGTTGCTTTTAAAAGGGTATTTGCTGCTGGTCAAAAGAAGTTCTCAATAATATTCTCTGATATCAAGTTCTTCACGAATGATTGTTTCATAGCTAAATTATTCAAAGCACCTAAGAAGAAATATTACCAAGTGAATTATTTTCTCAATGGATCTCGTTATAAATATTTCATTGCAATTTCCTTTGTATACTTCATTGCAAAAGTAAGAAAAAAGGAATGATGAGATACAGCTTCGTTAGCAGTCATCAATTAATTATATAGCCATAATATATTTTTTTTTCTTTGGAAAATATATCAAATCCCAGGGTACTACAAAGAGAACCGACATTATTCAGTATCTTGTAGAAAAGTTATCACAATGTAATAATAAAATAACTTTGACGTAGAATGTACGAATGCTTTATCGATATTGTATCAGGAATAAAGGTTATTTAGCAAAGTACAGATATGCTTATAAATAAGAGTCGGAACCAAGACTTTGTTGCACCATTCAAAGCTATATGTAGGTATATTTTCCTTTATTTCTATTGTGGTAACTGTTATGATTAATACACCTGGTACAAAAGATGTTCCTTTGTAATGCACGTACACCAAGCAATGCATATACAAACAAAGAAATAATGTTCTCCTTCTTCTATGCAGCATACTCATATACCACCATCTAACTTTATTCAACATGAATGACTAAAGCTGTTGTATGTAACATATGCCATTCTTAACTATTTTCATTGACTTTATTATGTTGTAAGTTTTTATGGCAGTGAAATCCATATTGATGAAATCCATTCGGGGACATAAAAATATATGTATTGTTCGCTAAATACTTTAGTTACTTGAAACTGTTGTGAGCAACATTGCCCTTTCTGCCCACTAACCTTGTGTTCAGATTCCTATATGTGCATGCGCATAACAACAAAACAACATGCCGATGGAACTGAAGTGGCCAGGTCCATACAAAGATTCTTTTTTAGTAGGATAGTCACTGACATTAAGCATAAGGATTATAATAAGGATTGTATATTGCAAAAGAATGAAGAGGTAATTAAACAAAAAAAATATTGTATGTCATCAATAATATAAAGTTCAAAAGGGATACTGTAGTTCCACAGTTCCTATGCACGAGACGCCACTGATCATCACAGACGCTACAGTGCCTCTCATTGGTGCTAAGTTCCTCACCCATCTCCACCTCCTTGTTGGCGACAAATTTCAATGCTTGGTTAACTCCAGCTCTAACTTGTCCACACCTTTGTCACTGTGCTTCTTCCAACCTTGCTCTCCATATCAGCTGGCTAACAGATGGCTCCGCCCACCTCATCACTTTATATACCAATGTCTTCCAGCCAGATATACGGCAGAAACCCTTGGTTCCTGCCAAGCACATTATTTGTCACCCTTTCAAGACAACAGTGGCTCCAGTCATTGAAAGATTCAGGTTATTATCCCAAGACCATATGGTAGCAGCTAAATGCCCATTCACTGAAAACGTCAAGTCCATGATTATTTCCCCCTCAAATTATCCTGAGGCAGGCTGGATTCCTAGGTCCTTATAGGAATTACAGACATCTTGACATGCAGAAAGAACCAGACCACTACCTCCTGCCTAGCATCCTCAACATCACCACCTACCTTCACATTGCTAAATTATTTTAAACCATTAGCTTTCTCATACCAAGACCGGCATCATCACTTCAATTAGCACATACACTTTCAATTACTCCTGACTTGACTTTTGTAATACAGGGTCCACATTGCAACTTCTCACGGATTGCATCCATCAGGTCCTTCCCGTCTCTTATTCGCCCACTCCAAAGAAGACCACATACGAGTATGTCCCATGCATATCATTCTTGACTGCTTGCAGCAGAACAGCCATGTAGTCAAGTACAAGTGTACCTTTGGTGACATGGAAGTGGCATTGTTGGTTCATCTCATCGGTATCAGCAGTAGAAGTTCCTCATGCCCATGACCATAAAAAATCTGCAGGAGTTCTTGGGTGAGGTTAACTATTACCTTATCAGTCATCACCACCACTGTTGCTCCCCAAACTTATCAACTACTCTGGTCTCCCCTTTCCAAAGAAACTGCAACCCTCCAACTCTCCTCTAATGACAACAGGATCACCATAGGGGTAGTAATCACACAAATGATCAATAAACAAGGGTCTATCAGTCTTTTTTGGTTAAAAACTTTCTAGGAAACAATTCTTCTACTCTATCTTCGACCGCAAACTACAGGCAATACCTTTGGCTTTCCATCACTTCCACTACTTCTTTGATGTCCTATTCTCCATCAGTCACATGGATCACACGCCCAACGTTCATGCCTTTACTCAACAGTTTGATGCCTGGTCTACAATACAACGCAACCCTCATAAACTGAATCCCATTGCCGAAGCCCTTTCCAAAACCATACTGGCTGCTGTTCCCCTTGTAAAGGATTAACAAGGCCTTAAAAGAAGCCAATCAAAAGGACCCTGAGTATCAAACATGCATGAAATCTTGTACATATCTCTATTGGGAGGACATTGCCCACGAGGACTCTAATGCCACCACCTCCAGTGATGTCAGTACTGGTAGGCTACATCCGTGGATACCTACGTCCATGTGTTGATAGGTGTTACAATTTATCCATTGCCTTTCATACCCCTGCGCAACTCTACTGCACATTTACTGAAGAAAAAGTTCTTATGGCAATGCTTTACTATCAATGCCAGGGATTGAGTCCCCTCTTGTTCTTCATGTCAAACTTCAAAGGTGTATCAACACAGATGTAGGTGTGGACACTTTTCATGAGCCTCAGTGTCATTTTGTCCACTTTCACTTTCATGTTGTTGGTCCCCTATAGTTATTATTTGTTCACGTTGGCCTGATGGCATCCCCATGGAGGATGGATTTTTTCCAGATAGGTCGATTGCAAAATTCTGAATCCCAGATCCTATTTCTTAATACAGGGGTACCTTTTTTCACCTCTCAATTTTGTTTTCATCATTAGGGCATCTTCTCAGCATTACCATACATGAGGCTACTGCTTTACAACCCTGCAGACAACAGAATACTGCGAGGTGTCCATACCTTCAAAGCAGCTTTAATATTGCACTGCACCGACTTGAGCTGGTTTCCCC
>NC_090741.1:14246183-14248683 GCF_036898095.1 Palaemon carinicauda
AGTAATTTACATCGCCGCCGAAAAATCGGACTCCCGCGGAAATCGAAAAATGACTACTAGGACTTTTCTATGGAAAGTATCAATACAAAGATTTATATGAATGTAGTTTATATAACTCCAATAAAACCATGTGAAAATAATTTGGATATCTGCAAACCTCTATAGTAGCTACCTCTTCCTCACTGATTTTTTAGCTAAAAGTCGTCACTTACGAACAAAGGTGACAGCCAGGGAATGCCTATTGCAGGTATGAACATGAAAACTGGCAAAAACAAAGCTTATATATCTTTTAATAATTTCTTGAAGTTTCATTTAAATAAATATACTGGCAAAGGAGTTATTAACTCAGCCGCTAAAAATATCAGCTGTTCCCCCCTTACATCCTCGCTCCAAAATCTATGGTTAGGGAATGTCGGGGCTATGGGTTGGGTGAGATATATTAAAAAAAAAAAAGTTAGCATTTCATATAAGGTATCTCACTTTGTTCGCGAGAAAAATTAATTAGATCTGTTTCAATAGATTTCACCTATAAAGAATAAACTGATCTACGTGAAGTTATCCTAAATTGCATACTGAGTTGAGTTCCAAATATATTTCTTCCACAATTTCTATATAGGGACTGCCATCTTGCATATTTCTACACAGCCAATATTCTAATAATTTAACATAAACTGGGAGTGATTGAAAAATTTTATAGAAATTAACCAGTCAGTATGATATTCTTTCGTGATCAGAAACTTTGGTTTCTAATAGGAAGGACTCATCTGTGGTCCTTATTTCTGGGTTTAAGAAGCCAGTAATTTTGAAACGAGTTGCCATTCCTAGGGAAAGGGATTGGCGGTGTATATTAGGACTGAGTGCCCTGCTTCTCAGAAGTACTGCTATGCATGTGGATGTAATAAGATTCAGGTAATAAAAGTATGTGGCAGATATAACAACTATTTGTGTTCGAACTACTGGAATCCATATAAGGATGATTGCATCTTTGACTGCCTTCATACCATTATGGCTAAGATACAAGAAGATAGAAAGGCCTCCTTTTTTGTTGGGGATTTCAACACTCACCATAGGGAGTGGCTAAATTCTTTTTCTCCTACATTTCACCATGGCTTAAAAGCTTTGTACTTTGCCTCTGAATCAGGCTATGAGCAAATCTTGGACATCGTATACACCGACTCCCCTGGTGTTATAACAAGTAAGGTTGGTTTTGTAGTGGAGACATCTGATCATGACTTGATGTATCATACTCATCTATGATTTATATGACATATCAAGTAGAATGGAATGGCATTTTGAGTGATCTTTTTGGATTTAGTTGGTCACAATTGTATAATCCTTTTGTTCCTTTGAATGATAATCTAGTCAGCATAATTGATAGCCGTATCCCTTCTCGTATGCTAAGGTACTAAGTGAAAGACAAATCATGTTTTAGTGATGATTGTAGAAGTTATTATTTCGAGAAACAAGAGGCCCATAGTTTTTGGAAGGGTAATAGATCAGATCTGACTCGGAATAACCACATTCAGCTTAGAGCTTTTTCCCAGAGATTTTATGCTTCAACTGAAAAGAAATACAAATTAACCGTAAAAGAAACTCTTTCTAGTATGACCAAGGAACATAGGTGGTGGGCTATCCTTAAATCTGTACCCTTTGGTGTAGATGCAACGGCTATTCCTTTACTTGAACCAGATAGCTCTGTCATTCACTGTACAAATGAAAAGGCTGATGAGTTTGACAGTAATTAAAGTGATGAGAAACTTGATCTTCCTCATTCATATTTTTTTCTGGGGCTAAACTAACTAGTTTAGCTTTTCGATCTCGTGCAATTAAAAACTCTTTTCATAGACCTTTTGATGTTTATGAAGTTGTAGACCCAAACGGCATTTTTCCTTTTTTTTTCATAAATACTGCAAGTTTCTTAGCTCCTGAGTTATCTGTTATTTGGTGTGAATTACCAAGAAGAGGAGCTTTTAAAAATTTCAGGAGAATTAGTAATGTTACTACACTATATAAATGTGTTTATGGTATCTCAAGTCCAACTGATTACCGCCCAATTTCCATAACTCCCATATTACCCTATCTAAAGTTTTTAACACGTTCTGGCAAAACGTCTAAATAGGTTTGCTCAAAGCAATCATCTGTTCCATATTTTCCGATTTGGCTTACGTAAAAGCCTTGGAGCATGTAATGCCATTCTTACAATTTCCAATGCTGTACAGAAATCCCTTGATAGTGGTAGAGGAAGTTCGTATGATTGGCCTTGATTTTAGAGCTGTCTTTTATTGTTTTAAACATGATGCCCTTTTTTCAAATTCAAACAGTTTGGAGTTGGTGGATCTTTAATTAGCATTATTATTGAATTTTTAATTAAAAGATGGTAAAGAGTTGTTGATGGCCACTATAGTGAGATTAGGATTGTGTTATCTGGTGTTCCTCAGGGTAGTGTTCTTGAACCATTTCTTTTCTATACTATATACATATGACATGTGGTTTGGCCTAA
>NC_090741.1:14258683-14261183 GCF_036898095.1 Palaemon carinicauda
TACCTGCTCACATAGTTAAAAGAAATCAAAGAAAGGGGACATTTAAAACAAAACTGAATTAACTTCTCGGGTAGTTAAATTTAAATTGAACATCTGTGTTTGAAACAACTCTGGCTACAATTTATATGGAAATAAAATATATGAAAATTATATGGAAATGTTTACCAGATATACATAAATCAATACTAATTATGACATAAATATTCAAAACCAACTTTCAGTGTATAATAAACTGTGTCAACACCCATATATACCTAAAACCACATAAAAGTGGTATTTGCAAACAAATACCAGAATTACACAGTTTGCCTGAATTCTATTAGGCAAAGTGTGTAATAAGAACTACTAAATTTCAGTCATTTCGCGTAATGCCTGGAAATTTTAGTCATTTCGCGAAATCCCCAAGTGAATCAGTCATTTCACGAAATGCCTAAACTTTTTAGGCATTTCGTGAAATGTCTGGTTACACAGTTTGCCTGTAACATATATATATATATATATATATATATATATATATATATATATATATATATATGAATATATATATATATATATATATATATATATATATATATATATATATATTATATATACATATATATATTTATATATATGTATGTGTGTATGTCTGTGTATTTGTGTGCATATTTAAATGAATATATACTGGTAGTAGGTTGGCCTGGGCAGCAGCAACCATTGAGATATTACCACTAGAGATCTATTGTGTCCATTGACTGGCATGGAAGTACTATATCTGATCCTTCTCTCTGGTTAAAGCCCATATTTTCTTTGCCCACACCTACACTGAATAGTCTGGCCTATTGTTTCCATATTCTCCTCTATCCTTATGCACCTGATAACACTTAAGATAACAGGAAAAATCTTTTTCACTCAAGGGGTTAACTTACTCTAATTGTTCAGTGGTTACGTTCCTCTTGGTAAGGGTAGAAGAGACTCTTTAGATATGGTAAGCAGCTTTTCTAGGAGAAGGACACTCTAAAATCAAGTAACTGTTCTCTAGTCCTGGGTAGTGCCATAGCCTCTGTATCATGGTCTTCCACTGTGCTCTTGCTCAAAGGTACACTTAGGTACAATATAATATCTTAATTCTCTTCGTTTCGTTTTTGTTATTTTTTTTTTATGATTTACATATGAAAGACTTATTTTAATGATGTTACTATTCTTAAAGTATTCTATTTTGATTCTTTATCACTTCTGGAGTAGTTTATTTATTCCATTACTTCCTTTTCTCGCTGGGCTATTTTTTCTTGTCGAAGCCCTTGTGCTTATAGTATATTGCTTTCCCGAATATATATATATGTGTGTGTGTGTGTGTGTGTGTGTGTGTGTGTGTGTGTGTGTATTATAGCCACGAAAGGAAAAATGAAAAAGACTTGATTGGAGTTAGTACTTTCATCCACTCAGGACATTATCAAACTCAGCAATGAGAATACATATCTTCTTCTTGGGGGTATTAAAGCCAACACTTGTTGTTGGCACGGGCCTTTCCCTTGGTTGGCCAGTAGCAAATACATATACAAAGACATCGTATTTATACAGGAGAAGGGGATCCAACAGTTGTCAGTTTCTTAATCATTCCGGAGAAGTCAGATTTTAGATAAAAGGATAATACTGGATTAACGGAAAACAGACCTGGGCTTAGATTCAAATTTCTACCTTGAGTACAGGAGATTAAAAATGATTCAACAATATTCCTTTGGAAATAGTCATTTACATGGATTACTTTTTCCGTCTTTGACCAACCAATTTTGTGACTTGACCCTAACCAGTGGGAGGCCAAGGCATTATTAAGAGAATCTCCTGTACTCAAGGTAGAAATTTGAATCTAAGCCCAGGTCTGTTTTCCGTTAATCCAGTATTATCCTTTTATCTAAAATCTGACTTCTCCGGAATTATTAAGAAACTGACAGCTGTTGGATCCCCTTCTCCAGTATAAATACGATGTCTTTGTATATGTATTTTCATTGCTGAGTTTGATAGTGTCCTGAGTGGATGAAAGTACTAACTCCAATCAAGTCTTTTTCATTTTTCCTTTCGTGGCTATAATACATTTTATATTCATCACGTGACAGCTTTCGTGATTTCTACATATATACATATATATATATATATATATATATATATATATATATATATATATATATATATATATATATATATATATATATATATATGTGTGTGTGTGTGTGTGTGTCTGTGTCTGTGTGTGTGTGTCTGTGTGTGTGTGTGTGCGCGTTTGGGTGTGTATGTGTGTGTCTTTGTCTGTGTGTGTGTTAGGTATTTGTTCCTATTGTGCAAAAAATATATATTACCCAAAATTTTTTAGAAAGTCTTGAGATGATCATTTATAACATTATATTGAATAATGAGGTCTCCAACTTCTACTGATGATATATTCGTATATTTCAAAAAATACGAATCCGAAGACAGTGATTTTGCGTATTTAGAATCAAAATTATATTCATAAAATCATATGATT
>NC_090741.1:14266183-14268683 GCF_036898095.1 Palaemon carinicauda
ACTTATTCTTTAGAGTGACTTTTAATTTAGCAAGGTTAATCTTAGTTCTGAAATTAAAACATGAAAAATAAAGGTTATACAGAGGTTTTTCAGTGATTTATTGTGTTTGACGAAGAAAAAACTAGTGTTCATGAATATTTTTTTGAATAACTTTTAATTGTAATCAAACAAATATTGACTAATTATTTCATTTCTT
The DNA here is from genome assembly GCF_036898095.1 of Palaemon carinicauda. NCBI lineage: Eukaryota > Metazoa > Arthropoda > Malacostraca > Decapoda > Palaemonidae > Palaemon > Palaemon carinicauda. The sequence continues at coordinate 14,266,380 of NC_090741.1, forward strand.
GAATTCAGACATTTGACTATGTTGGGATTTAATTTCTTTATTATATTGAGTAACCCAATCTTTTTATATTTCATGAAACATTGCTAATTTGCAGAAATAGTTTTTCCAGTACTTTCAAGAACATAATTTTAGTAAATTAAAAAAGCCCGCTTGATAATACTTCCCAAATTGCCCAATACTTGGATTACTAAAATAGAAAAGAAAAAATACTTTAAAAAAAATGACAAACAAGAAATACGAGCTTCCGTAACTAATCTCCTACTCGAGGAATTTTCACTGAATTTCTAATTGGTTATGAATGAGTTTTGTTATGGTAAATTTGGATGCTTCATCAACTTGGGAATCCTATATTTCTCAATATTTTTATGGAAATATTGTGAGATTTATTTAAGAGAGAGAGAGAGAGAGAGAGAGAGAGAGAGAGAGAGAGAGAGAGAGAGAGAGAGAGAGAGAGAGAGAGAGAGAGAGAGAATGCATGTCGTTTTGGTTAAATAATACTAGCGTTAGATCGTCTTTGCTACAATTATCATAAAAAGAATACTGTGTTCAATTACAGTTTAAAGTTGTCAGTCTGGTATTTTTATCGCAACACCAATTTCATACTTAAGGGTCTATAACTCAATTTGGAGATTGAAAGGTGGTCGTGGTTCTGAGTCTAATATTTAGTAAGGTACACAAGATTTAGGAAACTATACCCTGGGACAATCAAGGCAATTAAGGCGGTGGTTTATTCACGCTTTTGCCTATTTTAACTGTTTCCTATCTTTAGCAACTCACACATAACACATATACTGTATATGAACCACATAATCATCTCTAGTTTATCCTTCAAATTTATATAGGGAAAAAAAAAAAAACAGATTCTACTTTAAGTAAAATGGTTTTACATAAACTAAAAAACTCTCTAAAACCTTTACATTCATTACAAAATTATAAAACATCTTAAACCAATAAAATATCAGGTAACATTTTTGGTACAACCCTAATGTTCGATTTGTGGGTCCAGTATTCTGTTACTGATCACATGAAAGTTACAAATCTTAATATCGTTTCTTTGAAAAGACAGAAAAAATTATAAAAGAACTTAGAGATAAATCCAATATCAGGTGAAGGTCTCAAAACCGGAATGTCTCCTATTTATCAACGGCATCAAGAAAAACTCTCTCTCTCTCTCTCTCTCTCTCTCTCTCTCTCTCTCTCTCTCTCTCTCTCTCCATTTAAAATCTTGTTCCTGAATTTAATAAACGAGATGTGTCAAAGGGTAGACCGCCCATGGCAAGCGTTTTTTTTTTTTTTTTTTTTTTTTTTTTTTTTTTTTTTTTTTTTTTTTGTAACTGTCCCTCGCAAAATTCCCCATACTCTTTTAGAAAATGTTCACAAGTCCCTCCTTACTTGTACCTGCTATTTGAGTTTCGTATTATTATTATTATTATTAATATTATTATTATTATTATTATTATTATTATTATTATTATTATAAGTAGTAGTAGTAGTAGTAGTAGAAATAATAATAACTTTATTATTATTACTATTATTATTATTATTATTATTTTCATTATTATTATTGTAATGACCTACATATTATCATGTCAAAGTACCCAATGATTCAATGATCCATAAGTCAATCATTCTTTGGCTGTTGTTTATGTCTTTTTTTCGAAAGGTGCTAGTAACTTTTTTTTTTCTTTTTTTGTTAAACAGTAAATTTCATATTTCTATCAATGATAATTAATGATTCCTCGTGTATAATTAACATTCTTTTACTTAAGATTACACGCTTTATTACAAGTAATGCTAATAGAGATTTGAAATAATCTTTAATAATAATATGAAAAAATATTTGGGAACAAATAATGATTCATCTTCGGTATAAAAATGTTTTGAAGTTTATGTCTCTGTTCCAGAGTTTCTGTAAGTATTATAATGGAAGCTACATCCATTCAGAGTATCAATGTACCATTTTAACATATCTTCGGGGCTTTCCTAATGTACTTAACCTTATAGGTGATATCTGTGTTTAATTAAATCCTCTTTCCCAACCCATCTACAACCCTCAACCTATATTCACCTCTATCTTCATCAACATCAAATAACCTAGGCAGAGAATTAATTCTTCATTCTTTGTCTTCGTTATGCCTCTTTTCTTTTCTTTTTATTTTATTTTCTTATTTACTTTTTTTTTTACTTTGAACAATTTTCCCGAAAAGGCACGAGGAATAGGAACGAAATCAAGTAATATCAGAATGTGTTAATAATATCATTCAATTTTTTACCACAAGTGGCATTGAAGTTTTCTAATCCATT
>NC_090741.1:14276183-14278683 GCF_036898095.1 Palaemon carinicauda
GACAGGTTTCTGGAATTATTTGACCTAACCGTTGAGGAGATATTGAATCATTGTATTTAAGATCTTCATATGATCGTCCTGTTGCTATATATCGTAGTGCAGCAGAAATTCTTTCATTGGGTGTTATTGCCTTCCTCGTGCACGTGTCTTGCCTCTGTATAAAAGGTGCTACTGTATTAAGTAATTCATGATGAGTGTCCATATCCACTCGAAGATAATTAGACCAATCATCAGGGTGCAGTTTCAACTCCTCCAGTAAATTCGAATGAGAAAAAACTCTTCTCTATCCATCCTTTAGTCCAAAATCTCTTCTTGTCTACTCTTTTTCTTAAATCACATATTTACAAGCCAAAAAAGCAATAGCATGAAGGTCATTATCATGGAGCGGTTCCGCCATAGGTGTTAACTGTTCTACTGCTGAGACTGAAATGACATGTTTTTGAAGATCTTATCGTAGCGTGAGTGCTCACTTGTACAATTTAAAAGCCCCGCCAACTACAATCTGATTTCTCAATCAAGTCGCCAGTGAATGGGCAGCCTAAGGATTTGTCTCCTTCGCAGCCAATTCTCTTAACCTGCTGTTGCTCATCATCCTTGGACCCCCCTACCTTGAACATACTGTACGGTCTACATCCCCTAACCCCTACAAACCTTCACTTACGCCACTCGCTTCGCAGACCTTCCATTTCCATAATAAGTTATCTATATCTCTTTCAATTTTATCCTTCCTTTACCCACAGGACACTGCTTCCCTAAACTAACAGTCCCTTACCTCTTTGCCTGTCTGTTTTGATAACTGCATCTCTCTCTCTCTCTCTCTCTCTCTCTCTCTCTCTCTCTCTCTCTCTCTCTCTCTCTCTCTCTCTCTAACACAATGATGAGCAATGATCAGTATATCATCTGAGCGTCTTTTATTATAATACCGAAAATTAGATTATGATATTGAACATCCTACATCACGAATTCTCCTACTGACGTAACAGCACATTGGGTATCTACAGTATCTACTAGTAACAGCACATTGTACTGTTACTAGGCCAATAGCCATGAAAATATTTTCCATATACAGTATATTATCACCTTTTTTGGTTGGAACAGCAAAATGCTACAATCACAAGGGCTCCAATGAGGAACTAAATCAGTGAATTACAAATAAACTATGACCTTATTGAATATAGAAAAAAAATAAGAACTGGTAACTGATGTCATGTCTAAACTTTAAAACGAGACTCATGTCAGCCTCTTCAACAGAAAGAAGATTATAAAAATTCTGATCTTTTGAAGTTCCACAGATTCATCCGCCAGGTTAGGAAGATCATTTCACAAACTGGTCACTGTTGGAATAGAACTTCTAGAATACTGAATAATATTGTGTCCTATGATGGAAAAGGCACGAGTGTTAGAATTAACTGCACCAGTGCTACGTAGAGGATAGTGCAGTCTGGAAAGATATGAATGCAAAGGACAATTTAAATTATGAAAAATCTTATGCTACATGCGCGAAGAACTAGCAATTTATCTATATAAAAAACTATTATTTGATAGTTGCTTACATCTATTTTTATATTTGAAGGAAATCTTTGTTTTCCGTAAAATCTATTCATTATTATTTTATGAGTAAACAAGAAGGTAACCTACGAGTAGTGGGAAGAGAGGCAAAAACTAAAAGCAAGGAATTACAAGAAAAAAAAAGCTGTCAATAAAAAGAGAGACGAAAATTATCTGCGATATGAAATGAAATAAAACAATAGACTGTATGTTGATACATGCGTCTCTGAAGGCTAGATAGTGTGTTGAAGGTTTAGAAATTAAAGGTTTAAAGATTGCTCATGAACTACCGAGACAAGGAACAAGGAAAACATCTAGACACCGACCATAACGTAGAAATGGTCTTGATATATCTCCGAGCAACATGCTCTTCCTCTAAAAATGCTTCCGCATTTCAACTCCGTTCTATGGCTAAAGATCCCGTCCAATCAAAGAGGTCTATAATTCTTTAAGATCTGTCTCAGAAACGCCTGGGATTGTTAGGACAAGGTTTTCTCTTTTTTTTTTTTTTTTTTTTTTTTTTTTTTTGAGAAAGCCTTATGGTCTCAAATTATCATAACATATGATGAATGAATTTAAAAAGTATATTTTCTGGTATGTTTTCATCTAAGAGAGAGAGAGAGAGAGAGAGAGAGAGAGAGAGAGAGAGAGAGAGAGAGAGAGAGAGAGAGAGAGAGAGTTTAACCGTCGCTGCTCTGGAAGTAATACTTTAAAATAAATTTATTCATCTTGGTGCTCCTGTATAGAACGTGTTTCATATTATTACAGATGTTACCGTAAAACAATCTGAGAATCCGTTCGGAGCCTGCTTTTTCATTTGACAAATTAAAATATTCACCAACCTCTTCTTTTAAAGGCCCGCGCTATTATAAATGTATATTTGTCACAAACATTCACCAATACCCTCTTTCAACTGATAAATACAATTGTTACTCCTCTCGTAACTTAAAAA
>NC_090741.1:14283683-14308683 GCF_036898095.1 Palaemon carinicauda
ACTTTTTCCTCCTTTGACCATCCAATTCTGTGACTCGACTCTAACCAGTGGGAGGCCAAGGCATTATTAAGAGAATCCCTAGAAACAACCACTTGATGCTGTTTTAATCTGACTGGGATACCTTATTCTATGTCGGCCAAACATCCAAAAGTATCCCAGTCAGATTAAAACAGCATCAGGTGGCTGTCTCCAGGGGTTCTCTTAATAATGTCTCTTACCAACGAGTTTTCCCCGATTTCCCGGCCCACCACGTGACGCAATTGATAGTAATTCATTCAAATTACCCCTAATGAGTCAATATGGATAAATATCAACACAACATCGTGCTTAGTCTCTTCCCAGCGAACTTTCCCCGACTTCCCGGCCCATATTGACTCATTGGGGGTAATTTGAATGAACTACTGTCAATTGTGTCACGTGGTGGGCCGGGAAGTCGGGGAAAACTCGCTGGTAAGAGACTGATGTCTCGCCAGGTAAATCCTGAACTGCAGATTAGCAGTTAGGTTCCGACTTCTTTTATGGCCTCTCGTGACATGGTTGGAAGCGACCTGGCCTTTCATTAGAAGGGGCTAGCGTTCAATCTCAAGTATGAGGTAGAAATTTATATATATATATATATATATATATATATATATATATATATATATATATATATATATATATATATATATATATATATATATATATATATATATATATATATATATATATATATATCGTGGTTCTACAGTGCGACCAATTTGCTAGCAGATTTTTTAATTAGCATTAAGTCTATATTACCAAGAGTTAATAATAATAGTCTAGCCTTTTCTATCATAAGGCTCAATAATATATATCATTCAAGGAGCTTTATTTCAGCAGTATCCTGATTGTGGAATGATCTTCTTAGTCAAACATTCTGAAAAAAGCTCTGATTTGGCACAGGTCGACATAAGTTACGTTTCCTATTTCATATAAGACTGAACTAATCTAACAGTTTTACTGATGTTAATACATTTTAGAATTTCGTTTATAACCTTTGTTTCATTTCTGTTCTAGGCCACTTTCCCTGTTGAAAGTCCTAGGACTCTTAGCATCCTACTTTTCCAACTAGGGTGGTAGCTCAACTAGTGAAGATACTACTACTACAAAAACATTCAGAGAAAGGCTATATGCTTTTTATATAATGTTATCACTAGTGCATTAATGAAAAGTTGTACATATAGTTTAACCGATGTCTTGTAAATTTCATTATAATACAACATACATACGTTCGTTTATTGTTGTGCTTATGATATCTTTATCATCATCATCATCATCATCATCATTATTATTATTATTATATATTATTAGTAGTAGTAGTAGTAGTAGTAGTAGTAGTAGTAGTAGTAGTAGTAGTAGTATGTATTAAATCATTGAATAATAATAATAATACATGGTAGTAGGTATGTGAGTATGTTTATTTTTTTTTCTGTTAATTTACCGGCCTGGTTTTAATCAACATTCTTATTCACAATTTTACAATTACTGAATATTGTTATTTTTCCTGTAATTGATGTTCAAGAAAAAAATCGTTAACTTTATTCCAGTTTTCCTTATTTCACCCTTCAACTTCATCACTCTATTTCAGGGTACAATGTATCCTTCATAGCTACATATTTGTAATCATATATTAGTTAATTTATCATGACCTCAGCTAAAACATCACGACATTATATCGTACTTTCTCCAGATATGATAAAAGTACAATAAGATGGAAATGCGTACTGTAGATCGTAAATTCTAGTAATTTCAAAATTGTACGTATTTTCACGAATTAGCCTATTTTTATGAAATACTTCAACCCTCTGTTCTCATTGGGGAGAATAAACAGACCATGTCACCCGGAGTGTTCAACGAGTGTTAGAAAAACATTTACCATAAACATTATCATTTACATCCACTGAAATTCAACAGCCCGTGAATGGAATTGCTGGAATAATTTACATACGCAAACATTGACATTTCCCTATTACATAGGGTCCGTAGAGAGAGAGAGAGAGAGAGAGAGAGAGAGAGAGAGAGAGAGAGAGATGGGGATAGGGGTAGGAGTACAGTTCATATGAAGTATCAATTTTCATTTCCCATGCGCCAAACTTCCAAATTGCCTTTCACGTTATTTTCATTTTATTGAAGTCTTCTTTTCCCCGTTATCCCTTCGTTGAGATACTACCGCTAGAGAGTTATTGGATGTTCTGACTGGCCAGACAGTATTACATTGGATCCCTCTCTCTGGTTACAGCTTAATTTTTCTTTACCTAGACATAAACCAAACTGTCTGGCCTATTATTAGGCCTATTATTTCGGCAGTCAAAAGTTGTACGTATTCTGGCCCGTCAACCTTTATAAAAGTGTTCACAACGCCAGTGTATTTTAGTTTTTCTATTGTTATCTGCATGCTTTTCATAAATATAATATTCTTCATCAAACAGCTTTCGTTTAATTTACTTCGGGTGAGATATAGGTTGCCATGTTGAGGGCTTCCAAAGTTTAACTAAATAAGATAATTTAGTAGATGCTCAAAGTAAATTTTCTTGAAGTGCTTTGAAATGAACAACTAATTCACAATTTGAAAGAAACAAAGGGAAGAATCAATTGGTATTTAAACAAATCACTAGACAATTTAGTAAACAAGGAGAAGCGTAGTTTAAAAGTTGTAAACAAGAAGAAGCAGAAATACATTAGTGGTGTGTATGTGATTATGTGCGTGTATAACCTATCATTCAACCTTAGTTGTTACAAACAACTAAGTCATGGTGATATTCCAATATTCTCCGTGGTGGAACTTACCCATGGTGGAATTTACCATGGTGGAATTTACCATGGTGGATTTTTCAGTGGTGTAATTTTCCGTGGTGGAATTTACCGGTCACCATTCTTTTACTTTATGGCAGTTTCAACCCCAACCCCAATTTTATAACATGATATTTCAAATGTTTCGAAAGAACAATTTCAATAAAACCTCTGTTTTAAAAGAAATTGCTATTAAAAAAGGAAACCTTGAACGAGGGATGCCCCTTGATGTGGTATTCAGGCTCTTCACTAATGCATCCAGCAACAAATTTAATTACTTATATTTTTCCCTTCCCATGATTACGAGTGTCGTATTTTTCTAAGATTATCCTTATCATCGCCACCCTTACGAATATAATTGGTAATGATAAAGAAATTATTTCAGTGACTATTCTCCTCCAATTACTAATGTCCATCATTAAACAAACTTTTTAATAGGCCCCAGTTATATATAAACATTAGTAATATTACAAATTACATTTTACACCGATTGCTAGGAGAAAGGAAAGAGGCACCATAAGACAAGAACTAAATCGTAATTGTTATTTTCCTTTTCTGTATTCAAATTTCACTAAAGATAAGCAACTATCCTTCGAGGAAATGATTATCAGGTCCTTAAAATACTTGCGGGCGGCGCTTTTTGTGGAGAGCCGCGGACCGGAGGATAAGATTGTATTTCTTGGATAATTGGGGTGAGATATGTCACATGTCACAGAATTTGGTCTTTTTGCCTCTAATTTGGCCGCCTCACATTGTACTGGCCTGCAGTTCAACGTTCTCAGCCAATATGGACATACGTGGTACAATAAGCACGCAGTATAGCCTAATTGCCAGTGCATTGTGACTTTTTTGCCTTTACCAGGATTTCTCCACACCACCGTTGCAAGAGTAGTGAGTAATCAGAGGTGTAGAGGCCGTATAATGCCAAGTACAATATTACCCATTTCACTGGCCTGCAGTGCGTGGGCGTGGTTCTCTGCCAATATGGACGCATGTGGTATGTACAATCAGCACTCAGCATAGCCTAATAGTCTATGCATTGTGTATTTTGGCTTTGCTGGTATTTATTCAAGAGCAATGAATAAATGAATCACAGATGGAGAGCCAGTGTTGCGTGGAGCTCAACGGTATCAATTTGGATGTACTGGCATGAAGTATCCCCTTTTACCGTGATTTGATCACACCACCGTTTCTAGAATAATGAATAATCAGAGGTGTAGAAGCTGTATCACATGGAGCACAACGTTACCCATTTCACTGGCCTGCAGTGCACGTTTCTCTGCCAATATAGATACGTGGTATGCACAATCAGCGCTCAGCATAGCCTAATAGCCTATATTTGTGGTTTTTGGCTTTGCTGGTATTTATTCAAGGGCTATGAATAAATGTGTCACACTTGGAGAGCCCGTGCCGTGCAGAGCTCAATGGTACCAATTTGGACGTCCTGGCATGAAGTATTCGCCTGTAAATGGGACGTATATTGTCCACACGGGGTCCGGAAAGGAGAAGTCTGGGAGGTCACATGACCACTTAGCCCCTCATAGCACGCGCCATGTACGATGTAGCGACAAGCTGCATGTACCGTTTGAAAGAGCATGTCAATACTAGACTACTCGTTCTCAAACAGGGAACATGCAAAGTGGGCCAATTTTACAACAGTGCCAAAATGTGATAATTTTCCACTCAGCCCCCTGAATCTCTGTAATGGAAGACCATGATGGGTTCAAGTCCCCCATGGAAAAATGGGCACCCACTGAGTTTTCATACCCCACACAGGCATTGGGTCCCATTATTATCTGTAGGGTGTGAGGGTCACACAAGTCTGGGTTATCGCAGTAATGCATAACCCCATATAGGAGGCCGCATGAGTGCACGTGCACATGCATGTGCGCCACATGGTTCTGGTGTGAGAAGCCTGTTCTCTACGTCACCGACTTCACCGGTTTGGTGTCCCCGGGTTCTATCATTCAGCCGCCACTGGGTCGCCATTGGGCCTGTGTCGTGATTACCGGGAGTATCGGTGACGAAAAACGTGCACGTGGAACATGCAAAATATTTATCCCAGAAATGCTACCAATGGCATGTGGTACACGACAGTAAGTCTTATCCCCATTGGAAGTAAAACACGACTTTTTTGGACCCATTTTCGAATAAATGAGGTTTGACCCCAAATCTTGGTGTAACTGTTCTACACATTACAAAATCTACGAGGAGCATAAACAACATAGGTGACAACATATTCCATTGGATTACTCCACTATTCACTGGAAATTCATTTGCTAAGACTCCATTAACATTAACTTTGTACTTGCTATGCTCATGAACAGACTTAATCAAATTTAAATATTTAAGAAGAATTCCATAATAATGCTGGACTCTTCATAAAATTGGCCAGTGCACACTATCAAAGGCTTTTTCATAGTCCACAAATGCCATCAAAAGTGGATTTCTGCATTCTATACATTGCTTTACTACATGTCTCAAAATGAAAATCTGGTTAGTGCAACTACCACCTTTTCTAAATCCACCATGCTCATCTCTCAGCTTTTCACCAATCTTTCTCTCCAGTCTCTTTAGGATAAACATACTATATATTTTCCTCACACAACTAATTGGTTATATGCAAAGAAATGTCTTAATTCAAACAACTTATTAGAAAGAAACATCATTGAGTCCAGTTTTATAAAAGGAATCTTTGATAAAAACTACAATATTGGACATGGAATGCACAAACTCGACGCATTTATATGTAACAAGATTTACAAGCTATATATATATATATATATATATATATATATATATATATATATATATATATATATATATATATAGAAAAAACTTTAAGCACTTGATATAGAACTTAATGTACAGGAGATGATAAACACCACTATGAAATTATTTTTTATACCTAAGCTAATTTACCATCCTCCGATGGGTACAATTATTTCATAAGGTGCAAATAATTGCTTTGTAACTATATATTATGTTAGATGCAAATACTTATATATACGTAATTGTATGTTCATGATAACAAGGTTATACAGTATGTGCATAACTATATATACATGTTAATCATGTGTACAAACATGTATATGTGAGTCTATGTTTTTGTCGGTATATGTATACTTGTATGTGTACACGTATGTATTATATATGTCTATGAATATATTTATGCGTGTGTCTGTATATGAATACCTGTATGTGTATACATATTTATAGGTCAAAGTATATATATATATATATATATATATATATATATATATATATATATATATATATATATATATATATATATATATATATATATATATATATATATATATATATATATATATATATATATATATATATATATATATATATATATATATATATATATATATATATATATATATGTGTGTGTGTGTCCATATGTGTATATATATATATATATATATATATATATATATATATATATATATATATATATATATATATATATATATATATATATATATACACGCATATATATATATATATATATATATATATATATATATATATATATATATATGTGTGTGTGTGTGTGTGTCCATATGCATATATATAGAAATATATATATATATATATATATATATATATATATATATATATATATATATATATATATAATATTTTTATTATGTATTTATATGCACAAGGCTACCCCTTGTTAATATGAAGAAATTGTATTGAAAGCCTAAAAAAATCTACCGGTCATCAGAAATCACCCTTTCTGGTACGTGTTTAATGAGGTTTGATCTCCACCCATGAAACTCTAGATAACAGTGCAGTTAGCTGGTATGAGAGCGTTACTGTTATATAAGTCTCTATATATATGTTCGTACGTTTACTATGCCTATAAAAGGTAAAATAAACTCATACAAAAAATCAGTCCTCTGAAGAAGTATTACGAAACTAGTCAGAACATTATCTCATAAAAACAATTAGAATAGCACCAACATTATCCCTGCGTGTAGTAAGAAGCGACTGAAAGGGACGGGACGAGGGGGCTGGGAACCCCCTCTCCTGTGTTTACAATCCTGTGAGACATCAGCAAAGAGAGGGAGCTGGGGGGAGAGTGACTGCTCCCCGCACTCTAGTTTTGGAGTGTTTGAATGTGCGTGGATGTAGCGCGATAGAGTAAAAGATCTGAGATTGGAAGTATGTTTAGGAATAGAAGAGTGGATGTATTGGCCTTGTGTGAGACAAAGATAAAAAGGAAGGGTGAAGTGATGTTTGGTGAAATGTCTGGTAGAGTGTCTGGGATTGAAGGGGAAGAGCGAGAGAGGGTATGGCCTTATTGCCGAGTAAATGGATGACAAGTAAAGTAGTGGAATGGAAGGAGATATCTTCTAGGTTAATGTGGGTAAGGGTTAGGTTGGGTAGGGAATGTTGGGCATTTGTCAGTGCGTATGGACCAAATAGTGAGAAAAGTGAAGAAGAGCGGAATGAATTCTGGAATGAATTAACTAGGTGTGTAGAAGGACTGGGTAGAAGGAATTATGTAGCTGTCATGGGTGACTTAAATGCTAGAGTGGGCGTTGGAGAGGTCGAAGGTGTCACTGGGAAGTATGGCGTAAAAGATGAAAATGAGAGTGGTGAGAGACTGGTAGATGTCTTGAGCAAGAGATGGTGATGAGTGCTAGCTTTTTCAAAAAGAAAGATAAAAACAAGTATACATGGGTAAGAGTGGCAAATGGAAGAGTAGTAGAAAGGGCATTAATGGATTATGTGTTGATAAATAACGCTATGTCTAATCATTTTTTGGGGGAAAAAAATTAGTTTTAGCAAAAGAGTAGGGAAATAGAGTAGGTGGATGTAAAAGGGAGCTAGGGGGAGTTGAAGAGCTAATAAAACCTTGGGTAAAAAGTGAATATCAGGAAAGGTTGAAAATGGCATATTACGAAGTGAACGTAAGAGAAACTGGTAATTTAGAGGAGGAGTGGAAGTTAGTAAAAGAAAATTTTGTTGGGATTGCAAGTGATGTGTGTGGCAAGAAGGTTGTTGGAGGCAGCACGAGGTCAGCTGACCTGAGGTGGGGTCAGGGATTGGATCATTCATATGAAGAAAATAAGAAGAAGTTTTGGAACGAAGTGAAGAGAGTAAGGAAGGCTGGCTCAAGAATTGAAGAAACAGTGAAAGATGGAAATGGAAGGTTGTTAAAAGGAGAGGAGACAAGGAAAAGGGGGGGGGGGCAAATATTTTGAAAGTTTACTGAATGTTGAGGATAATAGGGAGGCAGATATAATTGCTGTTGAAGGTGTTGTGGTGCCGGTGATGGGAGATGAGAATGAGAGAGAGATTACAATAGAGGAAGTGAGGAGAGCACTAGATGAAACGAGAGTAGGAAAAGCATCCGGTATGGATGGTGTGAGAGCTGAGATGTTGAAGGAAGGGGGTGTGACTGTACTAGAATGGTTGGTGAGATTGTTTAAAATGTGTTTTGTGTTGTCAATGGTACCAGTAGATTGGGTCTGTGCATGTATTGTACCACTATATAAGGGTAAGGGAGATGTGCATTAGTGTTGTAATTCAAGGGGTATTAGTTTGTTGTGCATAGTTGGAAAAGTGTATGGTAGAGAACTGATTAATAGGATTAAGGATAAAACAGAGAATGCAATCTTAGAAGTAAAGGGTGGTTTTAGAAGAGATAGGGGTTGTATGAATCAGATTTTTACAGTTAGGCAGGTATGCGAGAAATATTTAGCAAAAGGTAAGGAGGTATGTGTTGCATTTATTGATCTGGAGAAAGTGTATGATTGAGTTGATAGGGAAGCAATGTGGAATGTGATGAGGTTATATGGAGTTGGTGGAAGGTTGTTGCAAGCAGTGAAAAGTTTCTACAAAGGTAGTAAAGCATGTATTAGGATAGGAAATGAAGTGAGCGATTGGTTTCCGGTGAGAGTGGGGCTGAGACAAGGAAGTGTGATGTCGCCGTGGTTGTTTAACTTGTATGTTGATGGAGTGGTGAGAGAGGTGAATGTTTGATTGCTTGGACGAGGATTAAAACTAGTAGACGAGAATGACCATGAATGGGAGGTAAATCAGTTGTTGTTTGCAGATGATACTGTACTGGTTGCAGACGCGGAAGAGAAGCTTTGCCGATTAGTGACAGAATTTGGAAGTTGTGTGAGAGAAGGAAGTTAAGAGTTAATGTGGGTAAGAGTAAGGCTATGAGATGTACAAGAAGGGAATGTGGTGCAAAATTGAATGTCATGTTGAATGGAGAGTTACTTGAGGAGGTGGATCAGTTTAAGTACTTGCAGTCTGTTGTTGAAGCAAATGGTGGAGTGGTAGCAGATGTATGTCAGAGAGCGAATGAAGGTTGCAAAGTGTTAGGGTGAGTTAAGGGAGTAGTAAAAAATAGAGGGTTGGGCATGAATGTAAAGAGAGTTCTATATGAGAAAGTGATTGTACCAACTGTGATGTATGGATAGGAGTTGTGGGGAATGAAAGTGATGGAGTGACAGAAATTGAATGTGTTTGAGATGAAGTGCCTAAGGAGTATGGCTGGTGTATCGCGAGTAGATAGGGTTAGGAGTGAAGTGGTGAGGGTGAGGATGGGTGTAAGGAATGAGTTAGCAGCTATCATGGATATGAATGTGTTGAGGTGGTTTGGCCATGTTGACAGAATGGCTGTCTGCTAAAGAAGGTGATGAATGCAAGAGTTGATGGGAGAAGTACAAGAGGAAGGCCAAGCTTTGGGTGGATGGATGGAGTGAAGAAAGCTCTGGGTGACAGGAGGATAGATGTGAGAGAGGCAAGAGAGTGTGCTAGGAATAGGAATGAATGGCGAGTGATTGTAACAAAGTTCCGATAGGCCCTGCTGCTTCCTCAGGTGCCTTAGATGACCGCGGAGGTAGCAGCAGTAGGGGATTCAGCGTTATGAAGGTTCATCTGTGGTGGATAATGGGGGAGGGTGGGCTGTGGCACCCTAGCAGTACCAGCTGAACTCTGTTGAGTCCTTTGTCAGGCTGGGAGGGACGTAGAGAGGAGATGTCCCCTTTTATTTTTTATTTTTGTTTCATTGTTGATGTCGGATACCCCCCAAAATTGGGGGAAGTGCCTTGGTATATGTACTGTATGTATGTATCATATTTTCATTTTCCTTGTGGTTCTTTTGCACCTGGGCATCACGTTTCCCTGTAATTTTTACGTTTAGAATCTGCGAGTTTGTAAGCATAAAAACTAGTTAGTGACAGGTATTTAAGCACTAGTAGGTTGGCCAGGGCGCAAATTTTTTTTTTCCTCAAACAGGAGTTCAGATTGGAGCGTGGCTTCCTGATAAGGAAATATAATTAATGGGTAACTCCTTTATTGCGGCTGCGTTAAGATTTTTGATGGGTAACTGTTTATTAAAGATGTTATCATTAACATCATTCATTGACCTAGAATTTTTATAAACATCTTGATAAGAATAATAATAATATTCTCACATTAGAATATGCAAAAACACCGCCTGCATATTTTGTCTGGTTTCACAAAAAGAGTGAAGTAGAATATGTTAATCCTTTGATATCTTTAAAGAGAAGTACGTATAAGCTATGCAAAGACAGAAAAATGCTAATATTAATCGAATTGAAAACATCACAAGGTAAAATGAGTGAAAAAATCACAAAAGAATATATAGCAATATTGACATTGCATTGCAGCAAAAAACATATTTTTTGGTAAAAAATAAGTGTCACTCAGGTAACTTGTATAAATCAGTTATATTGTAGAATGTAATATCATGCAACGTAACCAATATAAATACATACATATATATATATATATATATATATATATATATATATATATATATATATATATATATATATATATATATATATATATATATATATATATATATATATATATATATATATATATATATATATATATATATATATATATATATATATATATATATATATATATATATATATATATATATATATATATATATATATGTCTATATATATGTACTGTATATATATATTTATATAAATATATATATATATATATATATATATATATATATATATATATATATATATATATATATATATATATACCTACCTGCCTGCCTAAATCCCGTCCGGAATTCTCCGGGTTGGGTCCTGCATCTGATATCGCCATTCTCTCCAGAGACTCCTATCTACGCACACCTACATATATATATGTATATATATATATATATATATATATATATATATATATATATATATATATATATATATATATATATACATATACATATATATATATATATATATATATATATATATATATATATATATATATATATATACATATACATATATATATATATATATATATATATATATATATATATATATATATATATATATATATATATATATATATATATATATATATGTTGGTGTGTGTGTGTATATATATATACACACCTATATATATATATATATATATATATATATATATATATATATACATATATATAATATATATATATATATATATATACACCTACGTAAATACATATATATATATATATATATATATATATATATATATATATATATATATATATATATATATATATATATATATATATATTTATATATATATATACATGTAAGTGTATATATATATATATATATATATATATATATATATATATATATATATATATATATATATATATATATATTTATATATATATATATATATCTATTATCATTATTATTATTATTATTATTATTATTATTATTATTATTATTATTATTATTATTATTATTATTATTATTATTAAGTTGTCCATAAACCTTTCAGTTCTCTATGAATTCAGTTACTGATCATAACTTTAATGAGATAGTTACCCATCGAATCTTAACGCAGCCGTAATAAAGGAGTTAACCTTTAAATCAGTTTTCTGCTCACGAAGCCCCGCCCCAGTCTGGTCTCCTGTTTTGGAAAAAAAAAATTCGCGGCCAGGGCACCAGCCATTCGTTAGGATACTACCTCTATAGAGTTATGGGGTCTTTTGATTTGCCAGACAGTACTATATTGGGTCCATATATCCGGTTACGCCACATTTTCCCTATGATTAACACACACTCAGAATAGTCTGGCCTATTCTTTACATACTCTTCTCTGTCCTCTTGCACGTAATAACACTGGTATTACCAAACATTTCTTTTCCATCCAAGAGGATTCTACACTGAAATAGTTCAGCGGCCACTTTCCTATTGGTAATGGTGGATAAACTCTTTGCTATGGTAAGAAGCTCTTCTAAGAGAAAGATACTCCAAAATCAAATCATTGCTTTTTAGTCTTGGGAAGTGTCATAACCTCTGTACCATGGTCTTCCACTGTCTTGCGTTAAAGGGGTCTTGCATGAGGGTACACTCGGGCACACTATTCTATATTCTTTCTCTTCCTCTTGTTCTGTTAAAGTTTTTCTAGTTTACATATTTTATTTATTTATTTTATTTGATGGCTGCTTTCCCGGTTCCATACGGAGGGGAACCCCACTCTCTACAGGACCTCCACTGTCGTTTTATCTTATTCTTTCAGAATATTTAACGTTTCATGTCTCATGTGCTTCATTTATTGTTAAATAGTCACTGTCAAAAGACTCTTGAAATAAGAAAGTATTCAGTTTCCTCTAGAAAGCCTTAATGTCTTCAATCATTCGAATGTTTCGTAGGAGCTTATTATATAGTCTCGGGGCTGCATATTTAAAGGCTTTGGAGCCTTCAGTAGATATATATCTAGGTTCCAATAGTTTGAAGCCATCTGTAACTATTCTCGTGTCGACACAATTGGTTTGCTCTGCAATGTGCAGCAATTAAAGTATTTTGGACGCCCGGTTCTGATAACTTGGTGGGTTATTGTACATATTTTGAACTAAATTCTCGCTTTAATCGGCAGCCAGTGTAAATCTATTAGTATAGAGTTATCCTTTCTCTAGGTGGGACACCTTTTATCAGTCTTGCTCCTCTGTTTATTATGTTTTGTAATTTCTTAAGTTGCACTTTTGGTAAATTGTAGTAGATTGAGTTGCAGTAGTCAATCCTGGTAATAACACAGTTTATCACAAGTTTCTTCACAGAATTTTAGTCCAGGTACTTTTTTATAAACGCAATATTTCTTAGATGATAACCAGCAGTTTTTATTACATTATTTATTTGGGCATTTAGAGACACGTTACAGTCAAGAAATATACCTAGATCTCTAACTTTACTAGATATCAGCACCGAGTCATTATTTATGTTCATTTGAATATCAATTTAGTTTCTCACGCTGTTTTTCTTGCTCACCACCATGAATTCAGTTTTGTTCTCATTTAATTTTAGTTGTTTAAATACCATCTATTCTCTGACACTATCATGGATTCGGTTTAGAGTTTCAGTAGTGTCATGATTATCGTTAATGGAGTATTTTTTGTAGTATTTTCAATAGACCAATAGTATAGATAAAGAATAAGATTGGGCCAAGTACACTCCCTTGGGGTACCCCTCTGTTTAAGGGTTCATATGATGAATAAGAGTTTCAAATTTGTACACAGTAATTTCTACCAACTAAGTAGTCTTTTAGGTATTCTAAAGCTCTATATTTGACGCCGATGGATCGTATATCATTTAGGAGCAATTCATGCACAACTGTATCAAAAGCAGCACTGAAATCAAGCAATATCAAAATACCACATTTATTTTCATCCATCATTTCTAGCATATCATTTACAACACAGCAGATGGCTGTCTCTGTAGAGTATAGTTTTCTGTAAGCAGATTGGTTGTCAGGCAGAGCTTCTATTACTTTTTTCTAAAACAAAAAAAAAATGAAAAATATAACAAGAGCAGCGAGAGCAGATAAATAATAACTTTGTCAATATTGGATAAAGAAACTTTAAAATAAAAAATATTAGATTCTTTATCTATATTGAATAAATATTAAATATGGCAAAGAAATGGAACTCTGATGGCTGAAGTGGAATCCTCAATCACTAGTGACTGCCTGTGGTAGAACCCACTCAACTCTTGCTTGTTTTTGAAAACTATGAATTATGCAAACCACGAAAAAAAATTCCATAGAAGACCTAACGTAACATTTATCTAAAGTCCCGTTATAAGCAATAATGTATGGTATAAAATGTATCAATATCAAAAGCAAATATGCCAATATAACATTACATGTAACTGAACTAGGTACCTAAATAGATTTGCCAAGACCAGGAAGATAACTGAAGCTGATGATACTAGGCTACCTTCCAGCAAGCACAAGTAACCTAGCCTAGTACCAAATTAAAAAAATTAGGCTCACTAAAATCCTAAGTTATGTAATATTAAATTAAATATGAAAAAACCAACTCAGGAAAATAAAATCTTATATGGTATATCGATTTAAGCAAATCTGAACACCTACTAGGCTATCCTGTGCACAAAACATAAAGATTTAGAATTACGCTAGAAAAAACACTAGTAATTTTATAATGAGCTTACAATCCATAGAAAATTTATAATTAGGGCTAAAGACTTGGATAATTAATATTCATTTCAAATATTATAACCATAGTTGAACCATATTCCACAAAATCATAGGAAACTTACTGGGTTGGTAGGCCATATCCTTAAAATCCCAATGCAAATTGAAGAGCAGCAGAAGATCCCATTGTTGAGAAGTATATATTCTGAAACCTTGATATTGCACTCTTCATGGAAGTACTCTAGGTAAGGAATTGCAGGAGAGGTGGCCTTAAAATAAAGTGCTACTCCATCTTCATAGCACTTCTTCACTAGAAGAAAACATTATCCACTATGTCTCGTTGATCTGCCTCCACACTCTTCCCTCATTACCAGTAGGTGAAATTTTTTTCAAGGATGATGGAATCAGGAACTGCAAATATTAAAATACTGCCAGCAGAGCCATCTAGGGACTGAGCATATTATCTTTGAAACTTCCAGTAATTCTTTTTGATTTTGCTTTGTATGGCAAAAGGGTGGTTTCAAGAATAAAAC
This sequence comes from Palaemon carinicauda, assembly GCF_036898095.1. Taxonomy (NCBI): domain Eukaryota; kingdom Metazoa; phylum Arthropoda; class Malacostraca; order Decapoda; family Palaemonidae; genus Palaemon; species Palaemon carinicauda. The sequence continues at coordinate 14,298,503 of NC_090741.1, forward strand.
AAATATGCACTTAGATATATATATATATATATATATATATATATATATATATATATATATATATATATATATATATATATATATGTATATATATATATATATATATATATATATATATATATATATATATATATATATATATATATATATATATATATATATGTATATATATATATATATATATATATATATATATATATATATATATATATATATATATATATATATATATATATATATATATATATATATATATACACACACACAATATATAAATTTTCCACAGAATTAGAATATAAAATAATTCTTCAACACTCCAAAGGGGGGATTCGAATTTACTCAAAATTCGAATGGTAAGGGTAATGTTACAAAATTGAGTAACATTCCAAGGGGAAAAAATAAAAATTACCAACACCCAAATATATACTGCATATTAATTTCTCAACGTATCTCTTGTTCTTGCCTCACTAATGACACAGTCTTTAAGGACCTTTTTTACTACTGAAAAGTATGTGGAATCCAAAACTTTTTTCTCATCTCTGACAAAAGGGAATAAACACCAGCATATGAAAATTTCTCATGAAAATCTTTTAATACTAACAGAGTTAACTTACTGTGTTTGTGAAGTAAAATAGGAAAGTTGACAAAAGTATCTTTTCTCCATTTATGCATTTTACTTCTAATTGTCAGATTCTCTGATCATTCCTTATTATATGTCTAGTAGCTTCCAAATGAAAGGAGGATGCATCACCCGAGTTAAAAGAAACTGAGTTTTCTTTTCTTTTGAGCAAAGCAATGAATTTAAGAACATACTTGTGAATTCTAATGCTAGGTTTTCATTACGTTCCCGGCGGCCCCGGCAGCCCCGGCAGCCCCGTTTTCTCGAAACGTAGCGCAACGTGTATTTTTGGCCCTTTTTTTCTCCATATTCAAGGTTTGTTATGGCATTCTAAGTTTTCTTGCGATATACGACAGTGTCCGCGACATGCTGTGGGAAGAGAGGGAGGGACTTCCCCCAAAGGCTCACAGGCGCACTACGGTTTGGCCTGCGGTCTACCACGAATGGAAACACGTTCCCCCCAGGCCTGTCACGTTCAAATAAAGTCTTTTACGTTAAGGTAGGGTGCCTAACGTTTTTGCCGTTCTGATCAGGGTCAGACACGTATTTACTGTTTTGCCAAGGCTTTCAACGGATGAAACGTGGACTTTGGGCAGCTTTGGAGCACGTTTGTGGCCACAGTATAAAAACGAGGGCCTCCCAAGGAACATCAATAATTTCATCTAACCTTTGACAAGACAACATCATGGATTCCAGTGATGACGATTTTGTTTTTGCCTGGTTGCTCATTTTATATATAAAATCTCTTCGTCAAATCAGAGGTCAGAGAGGGAGAGCTAGAGAGCGGCTGGTGAGAAGGAGAATGAGAAGGCAACGATCAACGTGGATGCGCGAATGGTTTGTCAGAAGATAGGCGGCTGAGACTGGGCCATTACTCAAGATTTCTCGTAAGAGAACTCGCACTGAAGATGTTTCTTCATTCCAGAACTATTTGAGATTGACTCCAGAGATATTTGACGAGGTTTTAGAAAGAATAACACTTTACACGCGCTGTCCTTCTCGACAGATCAGTAGTGATATCTATGGTGGCCAACTCTGGGTCCGCATTAGAGGGGCCCGGGAGCGGGGGAGGGAGATCATATTCAAGTTCCTCTCTTGGAGGTGATGCTGGTGGTGAAGCTGCTTTGCGCTTTCTGTGGTTCCACTTCGGTGGCATGGTTGATACTATGCCAAATTCCACCGTGACTGGCTTTTTATACTCTCTCCATGACCTAGTTTGCAACGTGCCGCAATGCGCCGAGATCATTAACCGTCAAACGCCGGGACTCGTCGGATCTAAACGCGATGAAACGGATACTGTAAACCCCAGTTTGCCGTGAAAACCTTAAAAAAACGCACACTAAACGCATCGGAACGTAATAAAACTTGAAAGATCGTGATCTGCCGGGGAATATACATGCTTCCCGTTACGCTACGGAAACCTCCCAGTTTTGATAAGGCTAACTACGTACTGCTATGTTATGTTACGTTTTGTTGCGTTTACCCCGTTTTACTACTGTCTACTAAGTTTTCGATCTGTGCCTGGACTGCCAGGGCAAATTTATTGAAATTTTGAAATTTTGAGCCAGCATTCACGGCAGTCAGGGCCTGTCATATTTACCAATCCCCTGTTCCACAGAGTTGTATAACGTTTCTTCGCGTCCATCCCGTTTTGTTGATGGTGGCCTAAAACGGGGTTGCCGGGACCGCCGGGAATATAGTGAAAACCTAGCATAACAAGCTTAGAAAAACTGGAACACTTGTCCAGGAGGACTAAATGCTCAGGGTTTGATTCACCTAATTTAGATACAGAAATTGAGATGAAATTTCCATTCAATGGATCAAATTATGGATTGGGTATAACTATATAAAATGTGTTAGCTTTACCGTTCAGTTCACCCTTTTCAGATCTTAAAAATTCTGGGCCAGTGAATTCATTAGTTTTCAAAAGCTGTTTGTACGACATAGGCCTAGTTATGTAATCTGCAGGGTTATAGATACCACTGACAAAACAAAATCTAACTGGGTTATTTTCACAAGTCCTTTGAATGTGATCCGAACGATTCATGATAAAGACACTCTTTTTATTCATTTTATCTAATTGTTTGACATAAAAATTAATCCAGCTGAGTGAAACAATGCTATCTGTATACAGTGCTGATTCTACAATTCTAATAGGTTTAGGGCACTGAGGACCTGCCAAATCCTTACTCAAATTCAGCAAGGTTTCTGTTCCCAGAACTATCCCTTGGAATTCTAGAGATGGAATACCTTTGCTTTCTAACTGTTTGTTAACCAAGCGATTCTTTGCTAGAACAAAACTGACTTGCTTAGTTACTATGCACTGAATAAAAATTGTTGCACCATAGATTATTTTACTGCTGTCAGTATATGTAATTAAATAATATGACCCATTTCTCTCCCCAACAAATCTAGGTACCTCAATTGGAGGAGTCATATTAACTTGTTTGGCTATGTTAAGCCATTCTCGTTGTTGCTCAATGGACAATTCTGTATCCCATCCTAGAGAAGTGTTTAATTGTAGTTCATGCTTAAATAAACGAGCTGTTTAAAATAGGACCATTGAAATTATATAGATAAAAATTTGAAGCAATGCTTTTCAATATCAGTCTCTTAGTGTTTGCTTTGGAGTCTAGCTCAAGTTTAGGAGAAGAAATACAATCTTTTATTCTGTTCCACTTCAAACCAAATATTTTTACTACATCAGGAGTGACTTCATGCAAATTCTTATCTAATTTTTCTTGGAGCATAACATCATTGCTAACGAGTTGGTGTAATTCAAATTTATATGGATTAAAAAATTTATTAAAGTTATCAAAACCCCAGTGTAAGCTTTCAGAATCATTTGCAGTAAACGCACCATTATCTATGTATATTAAAGAGTATTTAAGTTTCTTCAATTCCTTTAAGTTGTCCAAATCACCTTCTGTGTCTAGCATCAATATTTTGTACAAACCAATCATCAATATTGTTGGGCTACACCTTAGTCCGAAACTTAGACGAAGATTCTTGTATGCTATAATGGTAAAATCTCCTTTACTTACATTTTTTAACCAAAAGAATGATCATTTACTTTGATCAGTTTCATTTAATGCTATCTGCTGGAAAGCTTTCTTTAAATCAAGAGTACAATAAATGAGAATCAAACCTTAAAAGTAGCAAGACAGTAGACAATTTCTGATTAATACAAGGACCAGCCCCATTGCCTGATTGTGGCTAATAGAGGGGGATCTCTTACTTTTTTTTTCACACAAATTAGAGAGAAAATCCATTCGACATTTAGTAGTACTGCGGTCTAACTTAAATATTCCCAATGTGTGGCAAAAAACTGTACTCTGAGTGTCCTTCACAAAACTTATCCAAATTATCAATTATTTCAATTAAGTTTTGAGTCCTTATGTTTTCATCCATTAATATAAAAAATTCATCATTCTTTGATAATTTCTTTAGGTTAGATTTCAAAATTTGCTTTGTTAAATTTGTGTTCTTTCCCAGCAAAGGAGAAACATGACCATTCCATAAAAGTGGCATTACTAACCTGCCTTCTTCATCTCTTTGTGTGGTATTAAGTAGATACGTAACTAATTTCTTATTATGTTCAGTGCTCTCCCCATCTAAGTCAGTGCTACCTTTGTGCAAATAATATGAGCATTCTCGCTCTAAGATATGATCAGTAGCTTTTTGCAATTTATGCTCACTGATCCTTCCATCATGATCTAAAATACAGATTGTAGCATCTTCTGGACTTCCAATACATCTAACACTAGACTTTAAATATGAAGTCATAGGAAATTTGATATTATCCAGTGATTTACCCTAATCATCTAAATTTTCTTCCAAGCCAAAAGTAAATGAGTATCATCATGCAGGCTAGGGAGAAATCTCAAATTTACAATTAATTTCTCAATGTTTCCTATCAACATAATGCCAAATTTTGTTTCATAGTACACAGACTGACCACTATGACCAAAACTTGCCATCTTTTCCATGAGACAATGAGCTGAATTTGCACCCAGGACAAACTGAATGTTTGATATGTCTTCTCTGGCTTCATCAAGAAACTCATCTAAAAGCTTATAACCATAATTTATAAAACTTTTAACAACTTTACCAAGGCTGGGTAAATTCAAATTTATATCAATACCTGGGACACAAATAGCTTCTACATTATGCACTGTCTCCCCAGTCTTAACAGAAATTTGAACTATCTTTGTACGATAGCATTTTGCTCCATTAAACACATTAACAACAATATCAAAATTATCTTTAACAACTTTGAAACACTGACCTTCTAAAGCACACTCAGATATGAAATTAGCTTGGCTATCTGAATTCTTCAATCCTCCTATTTTAATAGGGCCCAAAGTACAAGAAAATGTTTGCAAAATTTAATCTATGCCCCCATCACTCTGAAAGGAACTACCTGGACAAACTACCCCATTTTGTGTACTATTTTGAGCATCTTTTGATTTACCTTTCTCGTTTCGCTTAGGGTTAGGAGCTGCTTTTTTAGTATTACGCACCGAATCCCTGACCTCAGAACTTTCATGATTATCTGACAAGAAGAGAAAGGAGAAATGTCATCCTTGACCATTTTTACACTTTCTGGCAAATCTAAAATGGCATGAGCAATCCAAATGCTCGATTCTTGCACATTTAGTGCAACCATTCAATATACTCAACATAGCAATCTTTTCCATAGCAGTTGTAAAATTAGAACAATTATGGATTGGATGATCACCATTAACCTTATCACTACAAAGTGTGCAAGAAGTAAAAGGATTGGAGCTTTTAACATTAACCTCTGCTGCTAACCTTGAACTTTTACTCATTCCTTGTTTATCTCGTTGCCTTTCAACAGAAGGCTGTTTACTTTTATTTAATTTATCAAGTTTATTTGCATTTCGATACCGTTCATTGGCTTCTAAAAAGTTAAACAATTTCATTTGTAGTGGGGTTTGAATTGCTAGTAATGTGTATCAATTTATTTCTGAAAGTTTCATTAATTCCTCTTACGAAAAGGTACTGCAAAACATCACCAATATCCATTTTCAAAGTCTTAACAGCTTCTTGTACTTTTCTAATATTACTAATACACTGAAAGAGTTCTGAATCATATCCTAACTTCAGCTCTTGAAGTTGTTTCATCACATTAAAATTTTGTGTTGGAACTGAGGCAAACGCTTTTTTTAAGAGTTCCTTTGCATGGGAATAACCTTGTTTGTCTGCTTCTAAAGAGGCTATCAAAAGTAAATCCTTGCCAGAAACCTGCTGTTTAAGTAACAAAAACTTATCATAATCTGTGTAAGAAAACTTTCCAGTAGTTTCCTCAAACTGCTGTCAGAATAATTCCAAACTTTCATCATCAGAACTTTTAAATTTAGGCAAAGGTGCTACTGGACTTTTAAGAAGACTAAGATGAGTTTCATTCAGATTTTCGCTTGTTCTTCTATTAACATTAACCTCTAAGAGCAGCAACACTTCAGAAATTTTATCTTTATATTCCTGACAAGAGCTAAATTCGATTTCCATTTCATCTTCTTCTTCGCTCTCTGACCACTTCAAAGATATGACATTACTATCAATCCCTTTAAGTTCTTCCTTAAAATTCTTGAAGTTTCTCAAAAAGATTAAACTTTTGTGAGCTATTATACAGAGAAAATTTGTGCCTTTCATTTAATTGTCTAGTGACTTGAGAGCGGATGTACGTCCGACTCATAATAAGAAGCTTAAGGTCTGTCATGATTATAGAAAATCGAAAGTTAATTCTAAACGTCAATGCAGTCTAACAAATCTAGGAAAAATTTTGAAATAATTATAGTAGTCAGTATATGCGAGTTTGTGAGCGTAAAAAATCAGGAGGTGTCAGGTATTAAAGCAGTAGTTGGCCAGGGCACCAGCCACCCGTTTAGATACTTCCACTACAGAGTTTGGGGTCTTTTGATTTGCTAGACAGTACTACATAGGATCCTTATCTCAGGTTACGAATCATTTTCCCATATTCTTTTCTGTCCTCATACACGTGATAACACTGATATTACCATACATTTCTTTTCTACCCAAGGGGTTACTACGCTGAAATTGTTCAGTGGCCACTTTTCTATTTGTAATGGTGGAGGAGACTCTTTGCTATGGAAAGTAGCTCCAAAATCAAATCATTGTTTTCTAGTCTTTTCTTCTCTTGTTTGAGAGTACATTTGGGCACACTATTCTAACTTATTTCTCTTCCACTTGTTTTGTTAAAGTTTTTCTAGTTTATATAGGAGATATTTATTTCAATGTTGTTACTCTTCTTACAATATTTAATTATTCCTTGTTCCCTTTCCTTACTGGGCTATTTTCCCCGTCAGATCTCCTGGTCTTACAGCATACTAGTTTTCCAGCTAGGGTTGTAGCTCAGCAAGTAATAATAATAATAACTATATATATATATATATATATATATATATATATATATGAATATATATATATATATATATATATATATATATATATATATATATATATATATATGTATAACCATACATATATATTATATATACATATATATTATGTATACATACATATTATATATATATATATATATATATATATATATATATATATATATATGTTATATATACATATATATACATACATATATATACATATATGTATATATATATATATATATATATATATATATATATATATATATATATATATATACAGAGAGAGAGAGAGAGAGAGAGAGAGAGAGAGAGAGAGAGAGAGAGAGAGAGAGAGAGACATATATATATATATATATATATATATATATATATATATATATATATATATATATATATATATATATATATATATATATGATAAATTTTGCACATTTAGACGTGTTTTTCATATTCAAATAAGCCATATATATTTTTGATACATTAGTGTCTGGATTCTCTTAACGACCTCGGGATCAGAGCCCAGGCGAAATCACACAAAGACAAGAGCTTGGGTCCGGCCGGGAATCGAACCCTGGTCGGCAAGCTTGTATAGACAGTGACTAAACCACTTGGCCACGAAGAAGTGACTAAACCACTTGGCCATAGTCACTGTCTATACAAGCTTGCCGACCAGGATTTCGCCTGGGGCTCTGATCCCGAGGTCGTTAAGAGAATCCACACATTAATGTATCAAAAATATATATGGCTTATTTGAATATATATATATATATATATATATATATATATATATATATATATATAAAATGTATATACTTATATATATATATATATATATATATATATAATGTATACACATATGTATACATATGTATATATATATATATATATATATATAAATATATATAATGTATATATATACATATGTATATATAGATGTATATATATATATATATATATATATATATATATATATATATATATATATATATATATATATATATATATATATATTTATATATTTGTATATATATATATATATATATATATATATATATATATATGTATATATACATATATATACGAATACATATATATATATGCATATATATATATATATATATATATATATATATATATATATATATATAAATATATATATATATATATATATATATATATACATATATATATATATATATATATGTATATATATATATATATATATATATATATATATATATATATATGCATATATCTATATATATGTATATATATATAAATATATACTGTATATATAAATATATATATATGTATATATTTATATATATATATATGTATATATATATATATATATATATATATATATATATATATTTATATATATATATATCTAAATATATGTATATATTTAAATATATACTGTATATATATAATATATACATATATATATATATATATATATATATATATATATATATATATATATATATATATATATATATATATTTATATATATATATGTATATATAAAAATATACACATATATATATATATATATATATATATATATATATATATATATATATATATATTTATATATATATATATATATATATATGTATATATAAAAATATACACATATATATATATATATATATATATATATATATATATATATATATATATATATATATATATATTTGTAATTGTGGGTATTGTAAAGGTTCCATTTATTTTTGGAACCTTACTAATATATTATGATAAAGAGAATAAAGTTATTGTAAAGGAATTTTTAGGAGAATGATGATAATCTTCCAGAAAGAACTTTTATTAAATGAGAACATTCCTCATAACACTTCTTTTAAGAGACCCTCTTGTCCACTTTCGCTTCTCTTATTATTAGTCGGTTCTTTCCACTTCTTTTTGGCATATGCCCTTTAACCTCTCCACCCTATCGACATATCATTAATTATTTGTCTCTTCAAACATTATTTGCTTACTAAAGGGCAGCAGTCGCTCAGCTCCAAAAGGTCTTCCAGAAGATGAAATTGTTGACAAAATCTGTGACCAGAAAAACTGGTTTATTCTTCTGAATTGTCCTGATAATTTGATCTATTTGCAAGAACCTGATACCAATGAATTATAACCTAAATTTATATCTCCTTGGTGTTAATTCTACGAGTATTTTTCTTTCTAGATATATAGAAAAGGAAAAATACACTCCCTATTTGTTATCAACTCAATATTCAATTTAATATGATGGTGGATGAGAAAACATAATGAGTTTTTTGCCTGCCTTCTCGGTATGCAGTTGATGATAACATTCTTTCAAGTAACAAGAAATAAAATATAAAATTTAGTACAATGTATTTCTCAAGTTAGATGTTACTCCTTGATATATAGAAAACTTATTTCCAATCAACAATTCGGTGCAATGTCACTGATATATCATTTTCTGTATAGTAGCTGCTAACATTCTTCTTAGAGGGTAATACCTTTTAATATTAAAAGATTATATATCAATATATCAATATATATATATATATATATATATATATATATATATATATATATATATATGTGTGTATATATATATATATATATATACATATATATATATATATATATATATATATATATATATATATATATATATGTATATGTTTATGTATGTATATATGTATATATATATATATATATATATATATATATATATATATATATATATATATATATATGTATATATATATATATATATATATATATATATATATATATGTATGTATGTATGTATGTATGTATATGTATATATATATATATATATATATATATATATATATATATATATATATATATATATAACGAATAAATAATATCTTTGTGGCGTCCAAAATTCGAAGATATATTCTCTTCGGATAGACTCTCCTACAGATAGTTTTCAAGATAACAACAGATATACATTTGCTTTTCTCCATTTACTGTTTGGCGTCGACACGCGCTTCGGATCACTTCGTGACCCTTCTTTAGGACTACATTGAGTTTTGGAACTAGATTTTAACATAAATTTCATGGTAGTTAAAATTTGATGCAAACATATTTTAAAATTCGGAAAACATTCAACAAAAATTCAT
>NC_090741.1:14318683-14346183 GCF_036898095.1 Palaemon carinicauda
GGATTTCCTCTCTCATTTCCACCTTCTGGTCAATGTCGCCCACCGACGATTGGTCAACTCAGACTCGTACTTGTCGACACCTCTTCAACCCGCCCCCTCTAACATCGCGCTCGACATCAGCGCACCCACGGATGCCTACACCCACCTCCTCACGTTGTACCCGGAAGTTTTCCATCCAGAACTTCGGCAAATGCCCACGGTTCCTGCCAAGCACGGTATTTATCACCATATAAGGACGACGGGACTCCCAGTCTTCGCAAAATTCAGACGTCTGGCACCGGAATGATTGGCCGCCGCCAAACAAACGTTTGCCGAAATGGAGGAAATGGGCCTTTGCCAAAAGGACTCCAGCCCATGGTTGTCACCCTTACACATTGTTCTGAAGAAAGACGGCTCCCGCCGTCCGTGCGGTGATTACAGGCGCCTGAACATGCAAACAGAACCGGATCACTACCCCCTCCAAAACATTGCCGACGTGACCTACCTGCACAAAGCGAAGGTTTTCTCTACGCTCGACCTCCTGAAGGGGTTTTATCAGGTGCCTATGAACCCAGAAGACATCCCCAAGACCGCCATCACCACTCCGGTTGGTACATACACCTTCAATTACTCCTGTTTTGGCCTTCTTAATGCTGGAGCAACGTTTCAACGTCTAATGGATGGCATCTTAGGGGACTTCCCTTTCTTTGTATGTTATGTGGACGACATACTTGTGTTCTCCTCCTCAAAAGAGGAACACCTCCGTCACCTGCGCATCGTGCTCGACCGCCTGCAACAAAACGGCCTTGTAGTCCGGTACGACAAGTGTACCTTTGGCGCCAACGAAGTGTCGTTCTTAGGGCACCGTATCACTCCTGAAGGAGTCCATCCCCTCCCTGAGAAGGTAGCTGCCGTTCAGAACTTCCCCGCGCCCTCGACCGTCAAAGCTCTGCAGGAATTCTTTGGCATGATCAAATATTATCACCGTTTCCTGCCAGCCATTCCCGCCACTCTTGCTCCCCTCTACGCCTCCCTCAAGGGCAAGCCAAAGGACCTGAAGTGGGGTCCCCTTCAAGAAGCAGCCTTCTGCAATGCAAAGAAAGCCCTATCAACTGCTGCGGCTCTTACTTTTCCTATCCTACGCGCCCCTCTCCTTCTCTCCACCGATGCCAGCGACGTCGCTATTGGTGCAGTTCTCGAGCAGGTGGTCAACGGCTCGCCCCGCCCATTGGCCTTCTTCAGCAGAAAACTGTCCAAGGCAGAATCGGGTTATTCTACCTTCGATTGAGAAATGCTGGCGGTGCACTTGGCTTTCCGTCACTTTCGCCATTTCTTAGAAGGTACGCCCTGTGTCATTCACACAGACCACATTCTTCTGGTGCACGCCTTTACTCGACAGTCTGACGCCTGGTCCGCCCGTCAACGCCGACATCTCTCCGCCATGGCTGAATACAATTGCACCCTTCAATATGTCCCTGGGAAAATGAATCCCGTTGCCGATGCCCTGTCAAGAAACACGTTGGCTGCCGTTCTACTGGGATTGGATTACAACACCCTGGCTGAAGCCCAACGACAGGATCCAGAGTATCAAGCATGTAGGACATCCTGCACGTCCTTCCGTTGGGAAGACTTTCCCTTCGAAGACTCCAACACCACCCTCCTCTGTGATGTCAGTACTGGTAGACCGTGACCTTGGATTCCTACTCCCATGCGCCGTCAGGTGTTTGATTTCATTCACGGCCTTTCACATCCCTCGTGCCCTTCTACTGCACAGCTGCTGAAGGCAAAGTTCATTTGGCACGGCATTTCTAAGGATGCTAAGGATTGGGTCCGCGCCTGTACTTCTTGCCAAACTTCCAAAGTACATCGACACACGGATTCAGGAGTGGGCACCTTTCCTCAACCTCAGCGTCGTTTCGCACACATTCACGTCGACGTTGTAGGCCTCCTACCCAAATCACAAGGACATCGTTACCTGTTTACCGTCATCGACCGCTCCACTCGTTGGCCTGAAGCCATTCCCATGGAAACTGCAACGTCCGCCTCATGTACATCTGCCTTACTCTCTGGATGGATTTCAAGATTCGGTATCCCTGAGCATATTACTTCTGACAGGGGAACCACTTTCACCTATCAATTTTGGACATCATTAGCGAATCTCCTGGGCATCACCCTGCATCAGACAACGGCCTACAACCCCGCTGCCAATGGAATGGTTGAACGTTTTCATCGCACCCTCAAAGCAGCTTTGATGTCCCGTTGCATGGATTGTAACTGGTTTACTCAGCTTCCCTGGGTCCTCTTGGGACTAAATACCACTCCTAAAGATGCCCTCGACGTCTCGGCAGCTGAAATGGTGTATGGCGACCCGTTGGTCGTCCGTGCCAAGTTTTTTCCTTCTACAACCTCCTCCGACGATCTCCAGCGCATACGTCACGTCGTGGGAAAATTTACTCCGTGCCGCCAGACTTACTAGCCCCCAGCGAAGCATCACATACCAACAGACTTGCACTCTGCAACTCACGTCTTCCTGCGCAACGACACTAGCAAGCCACCGCTAACGCCCCGTTACACGGGCCCTTTCCTTATGATCTGACGCAGTCCGAAAGCATTCCTACTAAACATTCGTGGCAAAAAAGACTGGGTCTCCATTGATCGTCTACAACCTGCTTATCTTCTGCCAGATGGCCCGCCTTCAGTTCGCCTCTCTAGATCAGGGCGCCCTATTCAACATGTACAGTATGTCATTTTTAGAGGGGGAGCCATGTACCAACCGTGTGTCTCACGATCGTACATAAATTATTTTGTATATATTATGCTTGTATCTGCGCTCTTCCCTCGCCCTAAAATGAACCTGAGCAATCATGTCTCCGGTTTTCCTCTGTAACATTGTCACTTTCTCGAACATGTATTTTCCTGTTGCCTTGAGGTTCTGTATATAAAGGAGAGTGTTCATTAATAAAGTACTCAGTTGATTGCATCCTGCCTTTGAGTTTTCACAACCCTCTCTCGGCCCGTCACAAATCCTTCTCTGCCATCTCTGACTGTTTTACACATTACAAAATCCATGAAAAGGATAAACAACATAGGTGGAAACACATTCCCTTTGAGTACTCCGCAGTTCACTAGAAATTCATTTTATAAGTCTCCATAAACATTAATTTTGCACTTGCTATGCTCATGAACAGACTTAGTCAAATTTACATATTTGTGAGGAATTCCATAATAATGCAGAACTCTCCACAAAATTGGCCGGTGCACACTATCAAAGCCTTTTTCATTTTTTACAGATACCATCAGAGATGTTTTTTATCTTCTACGCATTGCTGTACTACATGTCTCAAAATGAAAATTTGGTCAGTGCAGCTTCTACCTTTCTAAATCCTGCTTGTTTTTCTCTCAGATTCTCGTCAATTGTACTCTCCAGACTCTTTACATTACGCATACAATATATTTTCATAATAACTAAGGTAAGTGTTATGCCTCTGTAATTATCGCAATCAGCCAGGTCTTCTTTTTTGGCTATTTTCACCAACACTCCAAACTCCCATTCATCAGGTTTTGCTCTACATGACACAATCTACAAAATAGTCATATAAGTAGTCTGGGAGTCACTTCACTTTCGGCCAATATCATCTCAGCAATTATTCCATCGTATCCAAAGGGCTTTCCATCTCTTTAGTTTTTTAAAGAAAGCTTCAACTTTAAACACAATGAATTTATTCATGGGCACATCAAGGTCTTCATCAGCTTCAGGTATATCAATCAAATTATTCCCTTCATCTCTCCTGATCACAAAATCATTAAACAGTTCCATCCAACGTTGTCTTTCTTCATCGTCTGTTGCTATAACAGAGCGCTCTCTCTTTTTCATGGGCATATGCTTCTTCTTCTTTGCCCCAGTCGAGATTTCATTAATAATTCTAGGAGCAATTCTTACACCATAGCCAGTTCCCGATTTCATAGCATCGACAGCCTCATCTGCTTTACTGTTTAATTATTCTCGTCAGTCATTCATGGCTCTTCTTTTGGCCTCACCAATTTTCATTATTTCCTCGAAACCTTTCAACAATCAATTCATATCTTTGTCTGCTTTTTATGGTATCCCAAGTATCATTAAATATCCATTGCTTTCTCCTTGTAATTGTGTGCCCCAGGACTTCACTATCATCTGATTGATACATGTTCTTAATATCACCCCATTCTTCATTAATTGTTTGTTCTTGGTATTTTAAAATCTCTAATGCTGCAAATTAATCCCCACATGATATTGCAAAAGTTTCTGTGTGCTCTTCTGCTAAAAGCTTAGTCGTATCAAACCCAGGTATTTTATCTAGCTTTCTCTAGGGTGCTTTCGGTTTTAATTTCAGTGTGGCAATGAGGGGCTGATGATTACTTCCAATATCTGTACCTCTATAGCTATTTACATTTTTCAGAGTCCTCCTTCTCGTTATTAATGGCAATGTGATCTATCTGATTTTTTTAATTACCACATGGTAAGGTCCATGTATACTTGTGGATGCTCTTGTGTTGAAAAAGAGTAACTCCATTGACAAGATTGTTTGCAACTTCATCAAGACCCTCGACACCCATCACATTCTCTATCTCTTGATTTTTATTTCCAACTTCAGCATTGGAGTCTCCTACCACAATTTATATATCTATCAAGGATCTCATATATAACACTCTCAAATTCTTCATAGTATTCATCTTTCCTTTCTTAGGGGAATCATTTGTTGGGAATAGCCAACTATAACACTCGTATTGCACTGCTTTAATCTAAACTTTGCTAGTATAATCTACTATTTAAAGCTCCACTGCTCTTTGTGTCATCATCATTCTTTTCCCTTCTCTTCCAATTCCATCTGGTCTTCGTGAGTAGATATTTATACTCTCCTCGACTAAGGTTTCTTTACCAATCCCATTCCAACGTGTTTCACTTAAGGGCAAGATATCCAAACTATATTTCATAAATTCGCTCTCCACTTGTTGTAACTTCATAATCTGATTCATGGTTCTGACATTCAAATTACCTATCTTCAATTTTTCTTTTATAAACCGGGAGATTCTTAGCACACCGCTACGCCCGGGACTGAGGACCATTCTATCATCTTCTCTTTCCATGACTGACAAAATCCACAGAGGATACATTGGCTAGATACATCAAAGGATAGCCAATTTCTTGTGATATGCAGTGCCTATCTTTTTAAGGCAAATGACCCCTGTCAGTCCATACTGATTCTAGTACGATCAACAGCCAGGCATCAGGAGTAAGAGCCGAAGAAACAGTTTGTCCAATACCTTAAACGCAATCCTTCACCCTGCTGCCAGTGACTTCATTGAGATATATGGGGGCATTTCCTCCACACCTAAAGCTCTTATTACTCCATCAAGTTGCTCATCCGCCTATACGAGTATAACCGTTGGCAAATATGGACTGCTAAGATATACCGCGTAGCATGGTCCTCATACATACAAATATATTTGCACATATTTTATATACCATTACGTATCTATAAATATCCATATACAAGTAACAGTAAAGCGTATACAGATGTGCATAAAAATACATATGCATGGTAGTATACATAAAAAAGATTAATATCAAAGACATACAGTATAAGAAAAGATTTCACTTAATGATTTGTCAGTTCATGCAGGCACCTGCAGCTATAGTGATAGATTTTACACGGCTTTAAAGAGAAACATGTGATTAAGAAATATCAATCTTAACTGGTAAAATCTTGGAATATCCATTTAATATTCATTAACCCTTTCGTCACGGGGGTGTAGCTCAGTGGTAGAGCATTCGACTGCAGATCGAGAGGTCCCCGGTTCAATCCCGGGCGCCCCCTAGCGATGGTATTTTGCTTGTAGTGCCTTTGGGGAGTGGCGTTAACTAATCAGTCTTTTTAATATTGAATCAAGAAAAGTTTGGGGTATAAAATCTTTTTTGGGAAGTGAGTAATAAAATATAATTCGACCAAAATTCAAACATTCCAAGAGAAAATAGAATATTTTATAATAATCTAATTCCTTGCATCGTTTTTACGTATTATAAATCTAATGAAAAAGGAAAAAAAAATAAAAGAATATGAAGTTTTTATAGTCTAAATATGATTTGTTATTTCCAGATTCCTATCCATTTACAAAGAAATTCCTTTGCTAATATTTTAAGATTAATTATTCATCCTTCGTTGAATAATATTTGCCATCAGAAATATGAAGTAATATATTTATTAATTCCGTTCTTTCTCTCTCTCTCTCTCTCTCTCTCTCTCTCTCTCTCTCTCTCTCTCTCTCTCTCTCTCTCTCTCTCTCTCTCTCTCTCTAAAAGATTACTGGTAATGAAGAATGGAAGAATTAGAGACGTGGATTTGATGGTCTGCTGAAGCATAAGCAAATGTTTATGGGGGCTTGACCTGAGTAAAACGTTAATTCATGTTGAATGTTTATGGAGTACATCTGTTGCCATATTAAGTAATAAGAAACATCTTAATGCCGGCTACTACTACTACTACTACTACTACTACTACTACTACTACTACTTATGATAATGATAAATATAATGATAAAAACAATAATGATATTAATAATGATATGATATCTTATCAGATCTTTTTAGCTTATCTTGCTTTATGGAATAATGTCAAAGAATTTTAAAATATATTCATCACATGAAACAACGTTATCAAAAAGCAAACTACATTACATTAATTTTACGTGCCGTATAATGAAAAATAAAGTTTGAAACATCTTAGAAGGGGGCTTTTTCATAGGTTACAAATATATTGCAAATTTGTGTGTTAAAAAAAATAATTGTAAAATTGTCCTGCTATCATAAATGCTGAATCCTATGTGCATTTTGTATATGGAATGCTCAAGACAAAAAATGTTGGTCTAATATGTAAAAATAAAAGCCAAAAAAAAAAAAAAAAAAAAAAAACAAAGCAGAAAAAAATTCAAGCAAATGTGGGTATATTGTGGACGATTTATTTTTGCTTTATTTTAATTTTTGTTCTTGCCAAATCCTGAGAGAGAGAGAGAGAGAGAGAGAGAGAGAGAGAGAGAGAGAGAGAGAGAGAGAGAGAGAGAGAGAATTTCATTTGCTTTAGTTTTGCTAAATCGCGCGTGCGCGAGAGAGAGTGTGTGTGTGTTTGTGTGTGTTTATGTGTGTTTGTGTGTCCGGGGTGCGCGCCGAAGAACAAGTGGTATTTAGCGAATGGTTGTTTGTTTGTAGTGGGAAAGACTGTCGGTATATTTGAGGTTGTTTGTTTACATTTTTTTAGTTAGGTTACGACAGTGGTGAATGTTACGGAGTGAATGCTTTTTTTTATTTGACTGCAGCTTAAGGCAGTTGTGTGAACGCTGGATTATATAAATTTTTCTTAATAGCGTTGGAAGTGTTTTTTTATTTTCTAAGTAAGTACAGTTTTATTTATCTTTTCTTGTAGTGATTGTGAATGATAGAAACAATTTATTATTTATCTTGGATTATAGTGCGATAGTTCAGTTAGTTAGGAGTGTTCATAAGTGTTTTTCTTTTTTATATTGGCAGGCCGTGATTCCTCCTTTGGAGAGGCTAACTCCTTTGAGAGAGATATTTTGAATATTGATTGATGACCTGGCTTGATATAAGGGACCTGGAACTGACTGCTATTTTAGATTTGGATATAATTGGTAACGACTTGGCTGTAATAAGGAGTTTTCGGATGATGATGATGATGAGGATGACGATGATGACATCCAGGACCCCAATTAGGGAGGCAGTGGTGACAATTAACCACGCAGTGGATTGTTGACCACAAAGCTGTGGTAGTTGCCTATAAAAGACTGTTG
This sequence comes from Palaemon carinicauda, assembly GCF_036898095.1. NCBI lineage: Eukaryota > Metazoa > Arthropoda > Malacostraca > Decapoda > Palaemonidae > Palaemon > Palaemon carinicauda. The sequence goes on from NC_090741.1 coordinate 14,326,502, forward strand.
GCCCTTGTGTGGACGAAGGTGTCCACTCAGAAATATAAAATATTTCTGTTTATCTTTGTGGTTGTGGTATATTTTAGCGTTTAAGTTTTGTTAGGGTTTATTTGATGGCGGAAGTTTTTTTTTTATTAATGTTTATTTTGTGTTAAGTTAAGATTGTATTACTGAGTTGTGATTATTTTTTTGGTTATGGAATATGGTTGGTGATTTTTAGTATTAAGTGATTGTTTTTAGTATTAGGAAATATAGTTTTAAAGTTATGTTTTGGTTTGCTTTTTGTCCTTTTGTCCAAGAGTCCCGCTGCTGATAACGTAAGAGGAAAGTTTGTATTGAGGAGACATTGGTCTGTTTAGAGTGATTCAAGGGTGTGGGGGTTGTTTTGCAACATCCCGCCACATTATTTTGGCGCCCGAACAGGGACTGCCGAGGTGGGATAGGAAGCCGGACTGTTGGACGAAGGACGGAATTAGGATTAAGGTTGAAGAAAAATGGAAGGTAAATACAAGGCCTTGGAGGAGGAATTGCGGCATTATAAAGAACGGGAGCAGATGTTGATAGTTGAGAAAGAGAGGTTGCTAGTAGAGAATGAGAGGTTGAACTGGGAGAATGAGGCGATGCAGAAGGAGCTTAGGGAGTTAAAGGGAACTGTAGAGAGAGTGGAAGAATGTGTTGAGATGAGGATGAAAGAGAATGAGGAACGGATGGAGAACCGATTGGAAGCTATGATGGGGCAAGTCATGGGGATGATGAAAACTATAATGGGTGAAGGTGCAGTCGGAGGAGTGTCCTCAGCTTCGGGTAATGGGTTGATAGTGGATGAGAAGGCTAAGGTTAGTGATAATGGGAAAGGAAGTGATAGTAATAGTAATAGTGATAGTGAGATTGAAGATAAGGGAATAAGGCATAGTAAGGATGAACAGAAATGTGATAGGAATCATGAGAAGAAAGGTAAAAGTGATGTGAAGAAAAAAGAAAAAGTATCAGGCTGATAGCAAGGACGATCGTGAATGGGTGAAAGTGGCGAGTATGAAAAGGGCTAGGAAGAGTATGATCAAGGATAGGAGTATGACTGTGGAATTAGATTCCTTATATTCTAGCGAGGAAGTAGGAAACAAGAAGGAAGGTAGCAGTGATGATAGCAGTGAGAATGAACGTGATGTGTGTAAGACTGTGTTTATGAGAGAGGTACCTCAGTGTGAAAGGTTCAATGAGCATAGTAGTAGGGATGTATACGAGTTTTTCAAGGAGCATGAGAGGTATTGTCAGGATAAGTATGGTGATAGTAAAATAGTTTGGGCTAGGGAGTTAGGAGAATATTTAACTGGGTATTTGTTGACGATGTATGGAGTGATAATGAGTGTAGGTGACGTTGATTATGAAAGTGTGAAAAAGAGAATAATTGAGCAGGTAAAACGTATGAAAGGGAGTGTTAAGTATAAGCGTAGGAATGATTTTGATGAAGCACGGATGAATGCAGGAGAAGCGATATCGATGTATGTATGTAGGTTGGAAACTTTAGCTAGGAAGAAGTATGGGGATGAAGGTATAAATGAGAATAAGGAGTTAATGAAGAAGTTTTTGGCTACTGTACCCGAGAATGTTGCTGAGTTTGTTAATTTGAAACGGAAGGAGAAAATGAGGTGGACAAAAGAAAGATTGACATGGGATGATATTTTAGAGATAGTTGAGGATTACGAGTTGCATAGGTGTATGAAAGAAAGTAAATCTGTGAGTGTAAGAACTGGAATGGAGGAAAGTGTGCCAGAATTTGTTAGTTTTAGAGATGCTGTTATGAGAGGACCGATGAGGGTAGCTGATAGTTTAGTAGATAGGAGTGTCAGGGCGAGTAATGTGGGAATACCTGTAAGGACAAATGAAGGGTTTAGGCAAGGGAATCAGGTTTGGAGGGATAGGAGTGCTAGTGCGCCGTAAGGTAGGTCAGGTAGTTGTATCCGCGAAGAGAAGTGTTATAGATGTCGGAAAGTAGGACATAAGAAGAATGAATGTAGATGGGCTCTAGGTGCTTGTTTTGGATGTGGTGAGGTAGGGCATAGAATTAGCGAGTGCAAGAAAGAGGAAGGGGTAAAATGTTATCGGTGTGGTATGACTGGGCACATAGCAAGTGGATGTCGTAGTAATCGTATGAATGTGATTTGTGGTAATTGTGGTAAGGATGGTCATTATGCTAGAATGTGCAAGGAGCCGCGTGGTAAGTGTACTGAATGTGGTGCAGATGGGTATGTAGCTAAAGTATGTAAGAAGAAGGGATTAAGTCAGCCAGGATGTTTGGGAAACTAGAGTGTAAGAGGGTTCAGCTGGGTGAGTCCTCCTGTGTGTGTGGAAGGAATAGGATCAATGTTTGTGAGACTGGGATGAGTAATTGGTTGGAAATGAGCAAGTATGAACTTAGTATGCATGAGAAATTAGGGCTGGAAAATAAACAATTAGTGTTAGTTGAATGTAGGAAAAAGAGGCGTTTGAAAGTTTTAAGTAAGGAGAAAGTGCAAGGGAAATTTATAGGTATAGGTAAGAATAAGAATAAGTATGACATGGCTGTAAATGTACAAGTGAGTGTGGAGGATAAATGTATTAATACAGATGAAACGTGGCTGAGTATGAATGATACTTATAGTGTGTGTGGCTTTTCGTTAGATGATGTAAAAGAAAAAATGAATAATGCAAGAATGAGAGACAGGAGAATGATAAGTAGCATGAATGAATCTTTTGCTAAAGTTGAGAATGTTTTTTGATGAAAGGGATGAACTGTTTACAGAAATGAGTGTAATTTTAGGGCCAAACGAGAACGCGGTAGATGGGATTGTACATGATATATTAGATGATAGGGATTTAGATAGGAATAGTGTTAATGTAGCGAATGATTGTGATAAGAATGAAGTGAATGAGAGAGTATATGGAGGCCCAGTTACTTGGAGTAGAGGTCCCGTTCCCGACTGCGACTGGGTAATGAAAAAAATATTGTAAGTTTTGTGTGAGTAGGATTTGGCAAAGTAAGGGGGGAGGAATGTGGAGGATTTATTTTTGCTTTATTTTAATTTTTGTTCTTGCCAAATCCTGAGAGAGAGAGAGAGAGAGAGAGAGGGAGAGAGAGAGAGAGAGAGAGAGAGAGAGAGAGAGAGAGAGAGAGAGAGAGAGAGAGTGAGAGAGAGAGAGAGAGAATTTAATTTGCTTTAGTTTTGCTAAATCGCGCGTGCGCAAGAGAGAGTGTGTGTGTGTTTGTGTGTGTGTATGTGTGTTTGTGTGTCCGGGGTGCGCACCGAAGAACAAGTGGTATTTAGCGAATGGTTGTTTGTAGTGGGAAAGACTGTCGGTATATTCGAGGTTGTTTGTTTACATTTTTTTAGTTAGGTTGCGACAGTGGTGAATGTTACGGAGCGAATGCTTTTTTTTATTTGACTGCATCTTAAGGCAGTTGTGTGAACGCTGGATTATATATATTTTTCTTAATAGCGTTGGAAGTGTTTTTTTATTTTCTAAGTATGTACAGTTTTATTTATCTTTGCTTGTAGTGATTGTGAATGATAGAAACAATTTATTATTTTTCTTTGATTATAGTGCGATAGTTCAGTTAGTTAGGAGTGTTCATAAGTGTTTTTCTTTTTTATATTGGCAGGCCGTGATTCCTCCTTTGGAGAGGCTAACTCCTTTGAGAGAGATATTTTGAATATTGATTGATGACCTGGCTTGATATAAGGGACTTGGAACTGACTGCTATTTTAGATTTGGATATAATTGGTAACGACTTGGCTGTAATAAGGATTTTTCGGATGATGATGATGATGATGATGATGAGGATGACGATGATGACATCCCGGACCCCAATTAGGGAGGCAGTGGTGACAATTTGCCACGCAGTGGATTGTTGACCACAAAGCTGTGGTAGTTGCCTATAAAAGACTGTTGGCCCTTGTGTGGACGAAGGTGTCCACTCAGAAATATAAAATATTTCTGTTTATCTTTGTGGTTGTGGTATATTTTAGCGTTTAAGTTTTGTTAGGGTTTATTTGATGGCGGAAGTTTTTTTTTTATTAATGTTTATTTTGTGTTAAGTTAAGATTGTATTACTGAGTTGTGATTATTTTTTTGGTTATGGAATATGGTTGGTGATTTTTAGTATTAAGTGATTGTTTTTAGTATTAGGAAATATAGTTTTAAAGTTATGTTTTGGTTTGTTTTTTGTCCTTTTGTCCAAGAGTCCCGCTGCTGATAACGTAAGGGGAAAGTTTGTATTGAGGAGACATTGGTCTGTTTAGTGTGATTCAAGGGTGTGGGGGTTGTTTTGCAACATCCCGCCACATTATAATATGATATGCAAAACTGAACGCAATCTGAAGAAAGCATACCAACAGGGTCACAAGACGAATCGTGGGATCTAAATGCCACACAACAATTTTAACTCCTAGCTCAAACAATATTGTTAATAGATTTGAGTGGAACGTGGTAGACGACTTTATATCAGTGACCATTTTTCTTTATAAGTAAGTATGTTTGGATGTACATTCATTATGTTAATATAGGGCTAATTCTTTACTGTAACCTAATATGTTAATATTATTATTATGATATGACTTTTTTCCTAATTCTATCTACGAAAAATTATGACTAAACCCCACTTTATATTTCCATTAGGCGTTATCAATACTCAATTTTATGAACTATGTCCTACCATGGTTAGCAATATATCTGTCCTCATTCTACTGTCACCCATCTTTAATATCAGATAAAAAAAAAATGAGGAATAAAGACCTGGTGCTTGGAGGAACTTTTTGAATGATCTAATTTTTCATTCGAATAATGACCTGCTTGTTTCCAGTTACGCTAGCTAAAATCTTTCAGCCTATTCCCTTGAAACTATACAAATGGAAATTGTACACTGGCGCCTACGCTATAATTTCATGGGGGCAGCCATATCCTATATAACTAGATATTCTCGGTGATTCAGCTCTAAATTATTTATTTTGCTCCACACTTTAGTTTGTCTACATCCTTGAAAATCATAGCGTGTTATATGATTTTTTTATACCACAGTAATCTCACGCAATATATACAAACCATATGTATTTTTTTGATACATTATTTACAGTTTTTCTTCTAATAGAATTTTTTTCCCCAAATTCTAACTTTGGACAGCGAATAGAAAACAATGAACGGATCTTACTAGGTCAGACATTTCATGGTACACAAACTGTTCACAAAATTTATACACTTGAATATACAAAAACTTACATAAGTGTACCCAAGCTTTTACAATTATATTTTTCACTACATTCATTATCCAGCGTGTGGTTCTTAATCATTTCAAGATTGCAAGGCCTCGCTTTGCTTTCTAGGATAATGGTAGAGATCGTGCAACAAATGAATTTACTTTATTTGCCGTCATCCATCCATTCGAATTATTAGAATATCTTTCACATCATTACATAAATTTCCGAATGATGCGGAGTTTGAAAAGCAAAAAATAAAGGCCAAATCGTTTTTCTATCTTCTAGAAACAAATCTTGTTTTTTGGTCATTAGTGGTTGTAAATAATTTTTATTGTTAAGTGTACCATTACCCTGGCAACAAACAGACACACACACACACACACACACACACTCTCTCTCTCTCTCTCTCTCTCTCTCTCTCTCTCTCTCTCTCTCTCTCTCTCTCTGTATATATATATATATATATATATATATATATATATATATATATATATATATATATATATATATATATATATATATATATATATGTATATATATATATATATATATATATATATATATATATATATATATATATATATATATATATATATATATATATATATATATATATATATATGTATATATATATATATATATATATATATATATATATATATATATATATATATATAAATTTTGCACATTTAGACGTGTTTTTCATATTCATAATAAGCCATATATATTTTTGATACATTAATGTCTGGATTCTATTAACGACCTCGGGATCAGAGCCCCAGGTAATATATATATATATATATATAATATATATATATATATTTATATATATATATATATATATATATATATATATATATATATATATATATATACATTTATATATTCAAATAAGCCATATATATTTTTGATACATTAATGTCTGGATTCTCTTAACGACCTCGGGATCAGAGCCCCAGGCGAAATCACACAAAGACAAGAGCTTGTGTCCGGCCGGGAATCGAACCCTGGTCGGCAAGCTTGTACAGGCAGTGACTAAACCACTTGGCCAAGTGGTTTAGTCACTGTCTGTACAAGCTTGCCGACCAGGGCCAAGTGGTTTAGTCACTGCCTGTACAAGCTTGCCGACCAGGGTTCGATTCCCGGCCGGACACAAGCTCTTGTCTTTGTGTGATTTCGCCTGGGGCTCTGATCCCGAGGTCGTTAAGAGAATCCAGACATTAATGTATCAAAAATATATATGGCTTATTTGAATATATATATATATATATATATATATATATATATATATATATATATATATATATATATATATATATATATATATATATAAAGTAAAGTAAATAACAGAGAGAAAATATATTAGCATATATTTCAGAATTTTTAAATTTAAACTTTATCATTTCTTGCTTTCAAAGAGAGAAAGATAATATCTGTACAGGTTACATGTATAGTTCCGTTATCATGCTACATTCGTTTTACTTACTAATAAACGTCTATTAGAATGTAATTGCATCCTAACTCGCCCGACAATTGCATGATTAAAAGTCCAGAGTATGTACTTTTATATATTTGTATGCTCACAAACAATGGATTTAAGAAACACTGTTAAGTATTAGGTAATTTTCACAAACTACGAGACGGTTTGTTCATCTAATGTATTCTTATGTTTGTCCATACAATATATGCTTACCTTGAGACCCCCTTTTTTCTACTGTCTAGAATGACTCTTCCTTGTAGGGGGCAGGAAGCATTAACATCGGAGATGATTAGTGATAATGACGGATAACGGTAACGTCATTTGTCTCGATTGATCCAAATGATCATAGAAAGGTTGTCCCAAGATTAAGGCACTGATGAAAATCCACAGATATATTAATGCTCTGGTATACTTCTATCAGGACGACATGGGTTGAGCCCAAAAAACGGAAAATCTATTTTTGGGTGAGATCACCATGTCGTCCTGATGGATACACCCTTCTTTCTTAAAAGAAAAGATCTTCACAGTTCCCTCCCTGACGTACTATATCTGTAGCACCACGCTCAAAGCTACAAGGAATGTCCGCCATCTTGGGAATGGCGCTGGGGTGGTGGTCAATAGTAATACGGGAACGGGGGTAACCTTGTTACGGCCCCCTTCTATTCTTTTGCCACGTCCCCCTCGAAGCGTAAACGCTATTAGGGGTGCAGATTGCTATGTGGCGTGTCAAGAATGCGTCCCCTGATATTATGCGATATCCTTGAGAAAATTTTAAGGATATTCGCTCCAGGAGTTGGAATTCTGGAATCTGAAGGTTAATTCTCTGGGAATATCCCTTTTGAAGCTACCTTAGGAACTTCTATCAGGACGACATGGCTTAAGCCCAAATATATATATATATATATATATATATATATATATATATATATATATATATATATATATATATATATATATATATATATATATATATATATATATATATATATATATATATAATAAGCTAAGCTATAACCCTAGTTGGAAAAGTAGGATGCTATAAGCCCCACGGCTCCAACAGTGAAAATTACCCTATTGAGGAAAGGAAACGGGGGAATAATCTATAAAAAAAATAAACAATCAAAACGAAATGTCTGAAGACCAATAACCAAATCAAATTAGATCTTTCATAGAAAAACTATAAAAACTTAAAGAAAAAAAGGTAGATAAACTAAATAGTAGAGCGTGCCCAAGTGTACCTTCAAGCAACAGAACTCTAATCATGGTACAGAGGTTATGGTACTTCACAAGACTTAGGAACAGTGGCTTTATTTTGGAATATCCTTCTCTTAGATAAGCAGCATGGCATACCTATAGTGTCTTTTCTACCCTTACCAAGAGGAAAGTAGCCAGTGAACAATTAAATTGCAGTAGTTTAGGCCTTTAACGGAGAAAAGTTGTTCGGTAATCTCGGTGTTTTCAGGTGCATGAGGACAGAGGAAAATATAAAAAGAATACACCAGAATATTCGGTGTATGTGCAAGCAAAGACAAAAGGAGCCGTAACCAGAGAAAGGAATCCAATTTAGTACTGTCTGGCTAGTCAAAGGACCCAAAAGGGTGGCTGGTGCCCTGGCTAACATACTACCTACATATGGAAGTGTATGCATGTTTATAATGCTAGGGTTATACTTGTATGAATGTGTATAAGTATGCATAAATATATGGCAAAGATGTATATGGATGTAGATGCATCAACTCTATGTATATACATATACTGTACATGCGTGTATGCATAAATGCATGCACTGTACTCGTTTCTGTATGTACATGAATAGGTTTAGAAAAACAATTAAGATAAACTACTATTGATATAAAGTAATTGGTGTCAGTTATCGGAAGGCCTATAATAAAACAATCACCTGACATCTGAAATGCGCCGTTAAGCACCACATCTGGCTAATGGGATATAAGCTCCGCCTTCAAAAGCACATGCCAGCATTTTTTTTTTTTTTTTTTTTTTATAAACGTCTGTATGAAGCATCTACGGCCGTTACACTAACTGTACCTTGTATATTGTAAAAATATCTCTGAATAAATTAGCCCCCCCCCCCTTGTGTTATAAAATATATTATCACTGTTGTTTCTTATGGTTGAATGCGAGGAAACTGAAGTTTATTCATAAGTTTATGATCGGTATTTGACCACCTTATTTCATCTGAATTGGTTTCCTCCCATTCCCTTGGAATTATGAAAGAAATGGATACTGTTGCTTGTTTTTGCTATTCATAGGAGAACAACCATACTACGGTTGTTTTGGGTAAATTAAAGTTACGACGCAAGGCAGGCAAAAAGTGAAGGCAGTGTTGGAGTGAGGCGTTGAGAGAGTAAACGTCAAGACACCAACGCTCTCATACTGGGTGGCTTTTTATTTTGTACGTCTTCACGTTGATTATCAACTGGATATGCTGTTTCCCTTAATTGCGTATAAAGGGATTGTTCTTTTTAACATGGAAGAATAAAGCCATCGGCGCCGCCCCGGACGAAAGCTACTGTTGCCGACTATTATTCGCGTACTAAACGTCGAGATCAACCAAGAAGCACCAAGGATGATTTATAAGGTTGGTCATAAATGATACCGATCATCTCGATGTAATTATGTACTCTTAACAAGCTAAATGTTTTTGTATAATTTACTTCGGCGTCTTAGCAGTTAGCATTAAGAAATTCTTGAGTTTTTAAACTTAGTTTCTTCAAGTGGGTGGAATATAATGTTTGTAGCCTTCGAGTTAAACTATGTTTTTTATTCAGTATTGTTTAGTGTGTTGAGACAGCTCCCTGTTACTACACACGTTGTTGCATAGTTTTTCTTCATATTTTGGGCTTGTGAGTAGTATTCCACCTTATTTTTTTGGTACATTGTCTAATGAAGGTAACTTTTTTGTACTCTCAGGAAATCTTGGTAAACAGTGGGTTGGGAACAACTATTAAGGAAGACCATATTAATTCATCGTGATAGAAAGAGGAAATAAAATTTATATTTTAGTATAGCGAATTTTTCTTATCCCAACCAACTTAGTTGTCTACCTGTTGGAATAAAATATTTACATTCAAAGTTTTTCCAAGACCTTGAAAGAGTAAGATGAAATTAGTCATGGTCCACTTGAGCTTCACGTTTCCCAATAAGATTTATGACAACACACACAGGCGTAAATATATATATATATATATATATATATATATATATATATATATATATATATATATATATATATACCAAAGGCACTTCCCCCAATTTTGCGGGGTAGCCAACATCAACAAAGAAACAAAACAAAAAGGGGACCTCTACTCTCTACGTTCCTCCAGCCTAACCAGGGACTCAGCCGAGTTCAGCTGGTACTGCTAGGGTGCCACAGCCAAATCTCCCACATTATCCACCACAGATGAAGCTTCATAATGCTGAATCCCCTACTGCTGCTACCTCCGCGGTCATCTAAGGCACCGGAGGAAGCAGCAGGGCCTACCGGAACTGCGTCACAATCACTCGCCATTCATTCCTATTTCTAGCACGCTCTCTTGCCTCTCTCACATCTATCCTCCTATCACCCAGAGCTTTCTTCACACCATCCATCCACCCAAACCTTGGCCTTCCTCTTGTACTTCTCCCATCAACTCTTGCATTCATCATCTTCTTTAGCAGACAGCCATTTTCCATTCTCTCAACATGGCCAAACTACCTCAACACATCCATATCCACTCTATCCGCTAACTCATTTCTTACACCCGTTCTCACCCTCACCACTTCGTTCCTAACCCTATCTACTCGATATACACCAGCCATACTCCTTAGACACTTCATCTCAAACACATTCAATTTCTGTCTCTCCATCACTTTCATTCCCCACAACTCCGATCCATACATCACAGTTGGTACAATCACTTTCTCATATAGAACTCTCTTTACATTCATGCTCAACCCTCTATTTTTTACTACTCCCTTAACTGCCCCCAACACTTTGCAACCTTCATTCAATCTCTGACGTACATCTGCTTCCACTCCACCATTTGCTGCAACAACAGACCCCAAGTACTTAAACTGATCCACCTCCTCAAGTAACTCTCCATTTAACATGACATTCAACCTTGCACCACCTTCCCTTCTCGTACATCTCATAACCTTACTCCTACCCACATTAACTCTCACACACCCCTTCCAAATTCTGTCACTAGTCGGTCATGCTTCTCTTCTGTGTCTGCTACCAGTACAGTATCATCCGCAAACAACAACTGATTTACCTCCCATTCATGATCATTCTCGCCTACCAGTTTTAATCCTCGTCCAAGCACTCGAGCATTCACCTCTCTCACCACTCCATCAACATACAAGTTAAACAACCACAGCGACATCACACATCCCTGTCTCAGCCCGGGTCTCACCGGAAACCAATCGCTCACTTCATTTCCTATTCTAACACATGCTTTACTACCTTTGTAGAAACTTTTCACTGCTTGCAACAACCTTCCACCAACTCCATATAACCTCATCACATTCCACATTGCTTCCCTATCAACTCTATCATATGCTTTCTCCAGATCCATAAACGCAACATACACCTCCTTACCTTTTGCTAAATATTTCTCGCATATCTGCCTAACTGTAAAAATCTGATTCATACAACCCCTACCTCTTCTAAAACCACCCTGTACTTCCAAGATTGCATTCTCTGTTTTATCCTTTTCCAACTACACTCAACAAACTAATACCTCTTGAATTACAACACTCCCTTACCCTTATTTAGTGGTACAATACACGCACAAACCCAATCTACTGGTACCATTGACAACACAAAACACATTAAACAATCTCACCAACCATTCAAGTACAGTCACACCCCCTTCCTTCAACATCTCAGCTTTCACACCATCCATACCAGATGCTTTTCCTACTCTCATTTCATCTAGTGCTCTCCTCACTTCCCCTATTGTAATCTCTCTCTCAATCTCATCTCCCATCACTGGCACCTCAACACCTGAAACAGCAATTATATCTGCCTCCCTATTATCCTCAACATTCAGCAAACTTTCAAAATATTCCGCCCACCTTTTCCTTGCCTCCTCTCCTTTTAACAACCTTCCATTTCCATCTTTCACTGTTTCTTCAATTTTTGCGCAAGCCTTCCTTACTCTCTTCACTTCTTTCCAAAACTTCTTCTTATTCTCTTCATATGACTGACCCAGTCCCTGACCCCACCTCAGGTCAGCTGCCCTCTTTGCCTCACGTACCTTGCGCTTTACTTCCACATTTTTCTCTCTATATTTTTCATACTTCTCTATACTATTACTCTGCAGCCATTCTTCAAAAGCCCTCTTTTTCTCTTCCACTTTTACCTTTACTCCTTCATTCCACCATGCACTGCCCTTCCTCATGCTGCCTCCAACAACCTTCTTGCCACATACATCACTTGCAATCCCAACAAAATTTTCTTTTGCTAACTTCCAATCCTCCTCAAAATTACCACTCACCTCGTCATATGCCATTTTCAACCTTTCCTGATATTTACTTTTTACCCCGGGTTTTATTAGCTCTTCAACCCTCACTAGCGCCCTTTTACATCCACCTACTCTACTCCCCCACTCTTTTGCTACAACTAATTTTCCTTCCACCAAAAAATGATCAGACATACCGTTAGCCATACCCCTAAACACGTGCACGTCTTTCAATCTTCCAAACATTCTTTTAGTTATCAACACATAATCCATTAATGCCCTTTCTACTACTCTTCCATTTGCCACTCTTACCCATGTATACTTATTTTTATCTTTCTTTTTAAAAAAGCTAGCTCTTATTACCATCTCTTGTTCAACACATATATCTACCAGTCTCTCACCACTCTCATTTTCACCTGGTACGCCATACTTCCCAATGACACCTTCTACCTCTCCAGCACCCACTCTAGCATTTAAGTCACCCATGACAACTACATAATTCCTTCTACCCAGTCCTTCTACACACCTAGTTAATTCATTCCAGAACTAATTCCGCTCTTCTTCACTTTTCTCACTACCTGGCCCATACGCACTGACAAACGCCCAACATTCCCTACCCAACCTAACCCTTACCCACATTAACCTAGATGATATTTCCTTCCATTCCACTACTTTACCTGTCATCCATTCACTCAGCAATAAAGCCACACCCTCTCTCGCTTTTCCCCTTTCAATCCCAGACACTCTACCAGACATTTCACCAAACATCACTTCACCCTTTCCTTTCATCTTTGTCTCACACAAGGCCAATACATCCATCCTTCTACTTCTAAACATACTTCCCATCTCACATCTTTTACTCTCTATCGTACTACATCCATGCACATTCAAATACCCCAAAACTAGAGTGTGGGGAGCAGTCACTCTCCCCCCAGCTCCATCTCTTTGATAATGTCTCACAGGATTTTTTATACAGGAGAGGGGGTTCCCAGCCCCCTCGTCCCGTCCCTTTTAGTCGCCTCTTACGACACGCAGGGATAACGTTGGCGCTATTCTTATTGTTTTTATGCCCCCCGCGGTCACAGGTGGTATGAAGTATCTTTAAGGCCTAAAATCCCTTGATTAAAGTACGATAGAAAATGTCAAAATACTACGCAGAGCCTTTTCACATTAGCAATGCTGACACCACACCAAGAAATAAATAATTTACTCAAATTATGATGTTGTCATAGTAACATGAGTACTGAATACAGTCAAGTTTGCTATGATCTACAGGAAAGAAAAATATATATATATATACATATATATATATATATATATATATAATGTATGTATATATGTATATGTATATGTATATATATATATATATATATATAAATATATATATATATATATATACATATATATATATATATATATATAAATATATATATATATATATATATATATAAATATATATATATATATATATATATATATATATATATATATAATATATATATATATATATATAATACATATGTATATATATATATATATATATATATATATATGTGTGTGTGTGTGTGTGTGCTACTAGCAGTAAACGTTTGATAATTATCAAACGTTTACTGCTAGTAGCATAAATCATAACAAAAGGCACCATTAAACTAAGAAAACTACCTCATGTTTATTTAGCCACTTATGTAGCTACGAATCTAAGCGTAAAGCAATGCAATGAATAAGACATCAGACTTTGTTTCCCCAAGCAAAGGTTCCTCTAGCTGGCAAGAGAAACAAAGTAATTAGTTGTATCCCAACAATTGATGGCAGAATTGTGAGTATAATTTTGTAGAGTCTGCTAAGACTATATTCCTAAAAAAAATCAAGACAATATCTCAAAACAAATTACGCAGTTTTCTGATTACAATTTCATTTGATTTTCCACTGGTATTTAGATTTCCCTTGCCAACAACATATTATGATAAAAAACTAATTTCTTATACATTACCTAAAGAATTCGTTGTTTCAAATGGAGCTGAAAACCTTTGAAAGTAAATATTTACTTTGTATTTCTCCATGAAATATGGAAGGATATCTATCGTGTATGTATACTTCCTCTTCTTCTTCATTCTCTACAAGCTTGTCGCTATTTGAGCTTGTTTTAATGGTTTTTCCACAGATTCTTCCATTTCATTCGGTCAAGTGCATCTTCTTCGTTCAATCCAGACTATTTCATATTTCTCTTCACACAGTCAATCCATTGCAATTTTTGTTTGCCTAACCTTCTCCTACCTGGTAGTCCCATATCCATCATCTCCCTTAACGGATGGTCTTTATATGTCCATACCATCTCAGTTTATCTTACTTTGGTTGAAGCTGGTGATATTTTGAGAGTTTCTAACATGTCTGTTCTTAACTTCATCCTTTCTACTAAGCCGACACTGCCACCTCAACATCCTCATCTCAGTTACATAAATCCTGTTCTCATCTCTTCTCTTAGTTGTCCATGTTTCGGACGAGTACAACAATGCAGGTCTCACCACCTAGCGTTGAATCTTGCTTTTTAGCTTGATTTGCATCCTATGATCATACAGTAACCCACTACATTTCTTACAGCTATTCCATCATGAATGTATCCCTCTGTTCAACTCCTCATCTAGCTCTCCTGTAATTTGAAGACACCAGATATTTGGAACTTTCTACCTGTTCAAACTTATGAGAATCGATCTCAAGATCTACCCCTCTCTCTCCTTCTGCATCCTCGAATTCACAAAGTATTCCTACAGTCTTGAATCTATTTATCCTGAGACCCCTCTCTTCTATACAGTACATCCCTGCTTTATTATTTAGTTCTTCATCATCAGTTGCACATGAAACTCCATCATCTGCATACAGTATTTTCCAGGGGATTTCATGTCTCAGATCTTCTCTGTATATAAAGCAACAGAGTGAATAAAAATAGGCTTAAGGGCGACCCTTCGTGAAGGCTTAACTGTACATTGAATACCACATATAGAACCGTTGTTGAACAATTTTCATACATGTCCCTGACCAGACCATATACTTCAGGTATTCCTCGGGCACTCAAACCTCTCCAAATCTCTTCTCGTGGTACACGGTAATATGTCTTTTCTAGGTTTGAATATGAACTTTGGCTGAAACAAAGCAAATATGTACACACACGCACACACACACACACACACACACATATATATATATATATATATATATGTATATATATATATATATATATATATCAACACAACATCGAGTTCAAATAGAAATAAATTTCTATCTCATACTTGGGATCGAACGCTAGCCCCTTCTAATGAAAGGCCAGGTCGAAACCAACCATGCCACGAGAGACCATAAAAGAAATTGGAACCTGACGCTACCTAGCTGTCCGAGGATTTACCTGGTGAGACATCAGTCTCTTACAAGCGAGTTTTACCCAATTTCCCGGCCCACCACGTGACACAATTGGTAGTAATTCATTCAAATTACCCCTAATGAGTCAATATGGATAAATATCAACACAACATCGTGTTCAAATAGAAATAAATTTCTATCTCATACTTGGGCTCGAACGCTAGCCCCTTCTAATGAAAGGCCAGGTCGAAACCAACCATGCCACGAGAGACCATAAAAGAAATTGGAACCTGACGCTACCTAGCTGTCCGAGGATTTACCTGGCGAGACATCAGTCTCTTACCAGCGAGTTTTACCCAATTTCCCGGCCCACCACGTGACACAATTGGTAGTAATTCATTCAAATTGCCCCTAATGAGTCAATATGGATAAATATCAACACAACATCGTGTTCAAATAGAAATAAATTTCTATCTCATACTGGGGATCGAACGCTAGCCCCTTCTAATGAAAGGCCAGGTCGAAACCAACCATGCCACGAGAGACCATAAAAGAATTTGGAACCTGACGCTACCTAGCTGTCCGAGGATTTACCTGGCGAGACATCAGTCTCTTACCAGCGAATTTTACCCAATTTCCCGGCCCACCACGTGACACAATTGGTAGTAATTCATTCAAATTACCCCTAATGAGTCTATATTTTCAGCTTAAAATTTTTTCACTGTCCATCGAGTTTCTTGCAAAGTGGGAGGTGTGATCAGAAGGTATAGTCTACTAACATGATTGCTGTAAATTTCAAATGATTCAGCAGTGTAACACTTTTTCAGATGGCATTATAATTTCAAAATGCGGGTAAATTAGGTCTTCCCACTGAGATGAAATATGCGTTACCGCTGACTTATGGAAAGTCAACTGTTATCACATGCTCTTAGTATATGAAGAGGTTTTTTACCATTATTGATTGTAATATACAGTTTATGTCTCTTTTAAAAGAAAATCAAGATTTCTCGGCAGCGCTTTTGCTACAGATTGTGATACAGCTAACTGAAAGAAGTGACAAACTCGCCTTATTAAATACTTTACGCAGGCCAACTTCCTTTTTTCAACAATTCACATAAGCTTTATTTAACCTCCAAGTAACAATTGCATTATTAACCCAAAGTCCAGATAGTTTCTTTGCAATAAGATCAACATCTTCAAAAAGATTCTTGATAGCATATACACAATGCTCACTGCCGTTCCATAATCAATTTCAAGAAGAACTAATGCGAGTGTGTTGATATTATTTGCTTCAACTTTTGGCTGAAATATCTAGTAACAACACCAAGTAACTTAATAACACTTATTTCTGGAAGCACATCCATAATTAAAATATATTTTCTCTCACCTATATCTCCTTGCAGGTACTGAGTAGAATAAGCTAACACATTCGTAATCATTTCTTTTTGGTTTTACTTGTTTGTTTTTCATGAACAGTCTTCTTTCTAACTTCCACAGCATGGGCAGTAACTAAAAATAATTGTTTTACAATAAATACTTTATTTTAGGGAAAGGTCGACATTCTTTCATACGATCTTGACTGGCGTGCACTTGAATAAAAGTTCACTGCTCTTAAATGTTTGGCAGTGAGGGCATGGTTACGAAAGTCACTGAGCTTGGCAGCTATTTCAATGTTGAAAAAAAAATATGTAATTAGATGTCCCATTCCTTTATCATTATTCCTGTTAATGAAAATCTCTTGGTTGATTTTAAAGCAAACGAGAAAATCTTTTTAGAGAGCACTTAAGGTATACAAAAGGAATACAGAGTATAATAATGTAACTATATCGAGCCAGACAACGACTCACCAATTACAGCTTTTTTTTTTTTTAACTCACACATTATTTGGATGACCATTTAAGTCAAACAAAATAATCTTATTATTTATACCCTTTGATAACTAGATCCAATTTTGCCATATGACTTGGTACTTATCAAGCGAATAAAGGTCATGTTATAAAGATTGAATTAGCAACGTAGAAAAGAAATTTCTGAATATGTTTAAATTATTAGGTCAAATGTCAATGTTAACCATTCTTGGCCACAATCACAGACGGTGAGAAGGCAAAGCTCAACAAAACGGGAATATAATAAGAAAAATTATTGATAGAGGCCAAGTGGATAACGGTTAAAGACCGACACGGTGCATCCTCTTGAATCTGAATAACCTGGGAAATATTTCATAGTAAAGTATCTTTCGTATTAACAAACGTTACATTCTATCAATATTTAAAAGCTGAAATTAATTTTTTATGAGTCAATCTAGCATTTGAAAAATAACGATGAGCTTTTAAAAAATCATAATGCAATCATTTTTACTGAAAACATTACATGAATAATGCCAAACAGAATTTTCATGTGCATAAATGTCTATACAGGGGTTTATGTGCTGGAAGTTTACTTCATTAACTACAGTAAACTGAAACATTTCGATTCTCTCTCTCTCTCTCTCTCTCTCTCTCTCTCTCTCTCTCTGAATATCCTTTAGGACAGTATAACTCATGTATGGTTTTTTTTTATTATTATTTTACAACATCGACCCATAATTGAAACTACCATTTCTTTCATCATAAACTTAAACAGAACTAATGTCGATTTAACCTAATGTAGTTGTTAACGGAAGGAACTTTTAAACTTCGACACTCCAATATATATATATATATATATATAAGTATGTATATATATATATATATATATATGTATATATATATATATATATATACATACATATATATACTGTATATATATATATATATATATATATTATGGCTCGAGAATTACATAACTTCCCGAGATACAAACTCACATGTTTATTTTCACATAAATCTCTTATAATTGAAAATCAATACCCGAGCTCTGAGAAATTATGTAACTCCCACACGGCAATATATAAAAACACTGAATATCTAAAGGTCTCTTATGTACACTCAAAACAAAACTAGATAATTACTTTACTTGAACTATTCAAAACAACCTCTTACTTCGATTCTTAGTCAGGGATTACGATCAAGGTCTATTACGAAATATTGGTGATCGAAATAATACACACTTTACAAAAATATATATATTCTATAAAAAGATGCGGCATGAATACAAAAATAATTAACACCAAAATTAAATTACTCGAAACATTAAACCTGAACAAAACCCCACACTAAGACAAAGTATTACATAGAAAATTATATAATCAGTTGTTTCGCTTTAAATTAAATTTTACACACATTTAATCTTGATAACTAATGAAAATAGTTAACATTTTAACACTCTAATGAGTAAATACTAAATGAAATTTACATAAAAGTAACTGATACACCTACTTGTTTTAGCTCACACAAGGTTTCTGAACAGATAAGCAATATAAAGGCAATTCACTGTTTTAACCTATATCTCTCTGGGCCAGTTACAAGCATTTATATAATACCACTTCTTATATTAACACAATACATTTGAAATCACATTTAATGGATTTATCACGATTGAATACAATACATGTGATAAATGTTAAATGAAAACATATTCACTTGAGGCACTTGAGAGGAGAGGGCAGACAAACGCTGGTTCTTTCAAAGGGACAGGCTGGATCGCTTCTGCTACTTACGATTTCCTAGGGGTACATACAGATTGACTTAAAACTTGTAGATAATTCTAAATAGATTTTCTCGTGGCTTGGGGGCAAGACCTAGCGACGCCAAAGCTGCCAACTAAGTCTATCATACAGGTGAACAAACCTCGCTTGTGTGATAACTCTCTCTCAGCTAACTCCGCACACCTACCCCCTCGAAATATTTAAAAAAAGTTAAAACTAACTCTGGGGTTTTCAAGAACATTCTAACACTGTGGAAATATAAACATGATGTAATATCTCATAAATACTGATATGAGCCCTCGTATTCATACCTCATATGTGTCGTAAAGCATACTTACTCGAGATAAGACTTTGTAACATAATATGTGAAATAAAAAGTTAATTCTTGAAAATAACGTAAATTTACATATACTGACTTGAATGAATAATGCAATTAAATAAATGACGAAAGTCTTATGCAATTTGCATACAATTACTTAAACCTACATGAGAGGAACTTACCTTACGAACTGGCCATGCACCTCTTAAATACACAAATGAAT
>NC_090741.1:14351183-14383683 GCF_036898095.1 Palaemon carinicauda
ATAAATATTTTTTCTTTATTGAATGTATAATCTAGAAATAGTTGAAACCCTCGTGTCTCTCTCTCTCTCTCTCTCTCTCTCTCTCTCTCTCTCTCTCTTTGCGTGGGGTGTAACCCTTCATCTTTATAATCATATTTTCTCAGAATCAGTAACAATATATGATTATTAGCAAAAGAATAAATTTTCTGTAAAGTCCTTTTCGTTGGTGTTGGATTTCTTGGCATGTGTTCTAGTTGAAGTTTCATTTGGGAGAGAAAGTGGCCAAGGAAGCTTATTGTTTGGGGAGAGAAAGGAGGTTCAAGTTGGAGGATTTGGATTTTATGGGAAACCCATTTACTTCCTTGTAACCAACTGATAAAAGTGTATATGCGCAAATGAGAATCTTTTCTGAAACTTAACCAATTATGCAATATTTCCAAGTCTTGTGTATCATTTAGTATCACTTTAAAAGCATTTGAATATATATATATATATATATATATATATATGAATTGAATATTAAATATTATTTCTTTTTTATCAATTTGCCTGAATAATACACAGCATAGGATTTATTTAAGTTTTTTTTTTTTTTTTTAAAGATAAGCATACATACTCTACATACTTTTGTAATCTGTAAATATCCAAATATTAGTTAGGTTGTCCGATACGAATTAAGAAAAAAAAAACTAAAGTAATTCGAAATAATTCATTCTAGATTGAAACACGCTCAGTGAAAAAAGGCCAACAAGAGCTTTCAACAATACATAAGGTCATTAATTCGGTTTGCCTGTTTCCGACACAAAATATTGCAAGCAATTGTTTCAAAAGACGTGAAAAAAAGTCACACTTCCTTAATTTCTGATTCATCCACATAAATCTATAACCAGTACGAATTATATAATTAATAAAAACATTGAAATAAAATTTCTGTATTTGGTTAAGGATCTAGAGTGTCAATTCAATTAATTTGGGTAAACATCTGGCCAGTTAACCATATGTATTCCATATACCATCTTTCTATCCATCTACCATGGCACTTACCCCAATTTAGGGGGGAGCCAACATAAAAAACAGAAAAAAAGACTTTCCTTTTTCTAACTCCTCCCAGACGACTTTGGTTGGTACTGCTAGGGTGCCACAGCCCACCGTCCCCCGTTATCCACCATAAGGAAGCTTCACATGCTGAATCCCCTACTGCTGCTACCGCAGTGGTCACCAAGGTGACTGGGGGAAGCAGCAGTGCCTATCGGAAGCCCGTCACAATCATTCGCCATTCATTCCTATTTATAGTACACTCTTTTTGTCTTTCTCATATCTATCCTCGTATCACCTAGAGCTTTCATCACTACATCAATCTACTCAAATGTTGACATTCCTCTTGTACTTCTCCCATCAACTCTTACATTCATCACCTTCTTCAGCAGGTGGCTGTTTTCCATTCTGTCTATGTTGCCAAATCACCTCAACTCATTCATATCCATAATAGCTGCTAATTCATTTCTTACACCCATTCGGACCCTCACTACTTCGTTCCTAACCTTATGTTATTGAGATACACCAGTCTTATTCCTCAGACACTTCATCTGGAACACATTCAATTTCTATCTCTCCATCATTTTCATTCCCCAAAACTCCAATCCATATATCACAGTTGGTATAATCTCTTTTTCATACAGAACTCTCTTTACATTCATTCCCAACCTTCTAGTTTTTATCACTCCCTTCACTTCCCCAAATACTTTACATACGCCATTCACTCACTGACGTACATCTGATTCAACTCTACCATTTACAGCAACAACAGACCCAAATTACTGAAACTGATCTACTTCCTCAATAAAGTCTCCGTAAACATGAAATTCAACATAGCACCACCTTCCCTTCTGGTGAATCTCATAACCTTACTCTTACCCCCATTAACTATCAACATCATTCTTTCAAACACCTGAAATCTGTCACTAATTGACTCAACTTCTCCTCCGCGTCTGCAATCAATATTGTATCATTCGCAAACAACAACTAATTCACCTCCCACTCATGATTATTTTCCTCTGTCAGTTTCAATCCCTGCCCAAGCACTTGAGCTTTCACCTTTCTCATAAATCCATCAACAAACAAGTTGAACAGCCATGGTGACATCACGTATGCTGTCTCAGTCACGCTCTCATTGGAAACCACTCACTCACCTCATTTCATATCCTAACACACACTTTACTGCCGACGTATAAACTCTTCACTGTCTGCAACAACTTTTCACTAATTCCATATAACCTCATCTTATTCCACATCGCTTCCCTTTTCTCCAGATCTGCAAATGCAACATATACTTCCTTACTCTTTGCTAATTATTTCTCGCTTATCTGCCCAACTGTAAAAATCTGATCCCTATGTCTCCTACTTCTTCTAAATCTCCTTGTACTTTTCAGATTGCATCCTCTGTTTTATCCTTAATCCTATCAATTAGCACTCTACCATACACTTTTTCAACCATTCTCAAAAAACTATTCCCCCTTGAATTACAATACTCATACACATCTTCCTTACCATATAACATGAAATTCTTTATTAAAAAATATAAAACATATGTCAGTAAAATACAAACACGTTACTTGCAAACCATAATTCTATTTGGAGGAATTTTACTTATTTAGTTAACTCCTGTATCAAAGTTGTTCTCTTTCTGTTTCTTTGAGTGATTCTCATCATTAATCTTTCCATAGCTCTTTGAGTTGTAACTAGCTTATGTTCTTAGACTTCAGCAAAACTCCAAGTTTCTGATGCATAAGTTACCTTACACTTTTTACATTGGAAAAAAAAATTGTCAATAACAACTCATAAACCTAATTACCCTCAAAATTAAGTATCTTTATCATTTTTTTTTTAATAAGCTATCCGAATCTGAATGACCAAACGCAGTGCCCTCGCGTTCCTCATATTTAACCGAGAAAATTAATTTTCTTCTTATTCTTAAAACCAAAATAGAAAAATTTCTTATTAGCACTGTTTTCCAGAGAGAAATTGAGTGGTGTTATTGCTGGGAATTTTGGGGGATAAATGATTATCAAAAATTGATTGCATTTTCCCGGTTATGCATAGATCTAAATATCGTAGAGAGAGAGAGAGAGAGAGAGAGAGAGAGAGAGAGAGAGAGAGAGAGAGAGAGAGAGAGAGATGGTGTTCCTCTGTATTCTTGGATTTCCTCCCACTTTTCTATACGATTATTGTTCTACCCTTCCTTAGTTTTCGCTTACGAGGAGTCACAGAGGTTGAAATGGTCTGTCAATCTTTCTGATAACTTCCCGTAGGCTGTTTTCAAAAAGCTTTATCCAACAGAGGCTGACAATTTTAGTAAAATCAAGAAATACCACATCAGAGTAAGAGCTACTCTAGCAATGTTTATAATCATCGCAAAAATAAGAATAAGAATATTAGGAATCGCTGAATAAACTGTGAATTCACCAAGAGTAAAAGTTTAAGCAGGATTCGGAATACAAACGAATTACCCAAATGTCGAAAGTAAGTACCGTGTACGAGTTTTGAAAATATATAGGTCTTTAAAATACGATGACCTTTTATATTGTTCTTCGTGTAATTTTTCACCAGGTGAATAAACACATTTGATGAGTTAATTAGTGGTGATGAAAATATTCCGTATATACCTGCTTAGTTTGGGATATCTGAGAAGGTGTAGGAGATAAGTGTAAATCATTATTGACGAATGTTTAAGGGCTAGTAAAATTCGGGTGTATCGGGTTAAATAAGATGAATAAGGAGTAAAAGAAATTTGGTTTCGTTAAGCTATTTTGTTAAATAACGATAAAAACACTTGAGTATATTGATTAATGATATTTTGTTTGCATTTTGAATATCTGTAGCAAACTTCTTCTTGACTAAACAGTTAAAATCAGGAAATATAAATACTTTGATAAAATCTAGTAAACAGAAACAACAAATCTAATGCAAAATAAGAATCGAGTGGACAACGCTCCAGACAAAATCAGAAGAATAAAATGTAATTATGAGATCATTTTATTTTTAATGTTTCCTTATAATTCCTCTTGCTTACGAAGAGCAGAGATTATCTAACGGATAGTTATAAAAGTGCTCACTTTAGTAGAGCAAGGATCATCTTTCTAAGATCTTCCTTTTACGTGCATACACACTACATTTTGTCAGAATACTGTAAGATCTAGTACGTTATAATCCATCCATACTTAAACTTTTTTTTTTTTTCGTTTTTTTTTTTACATATGTGCATACATGTGTGGAATGAAGATTTGCAATTGTCCGTCATTTCAAATACAGAACAAGATTAGGAAATTCACCATCCATATGAAATTAAACTTCTCTCGTTCTCTTTTTAACCCTTTTTTTTTCTTTTATACTATGGAATATGATGGTGTCTGTCCATGACCAAAATTCACCCGGAAGAAATAGTCAGAATGATTAGGAATGATCATGACTTCTCATACAGTATCTGAAACATTGAAAAGATACAGCTCATAATGAAGTAAAAGAAAGAGTAATAAGAATATACTTTTGTAGTTATGAATAAAAAAAGTATTTTCTTTCCATAAAATTCTGCATAATTATAAAAAATAATAATGAAATACTTTATAAGACCCTTTTCAAAAGGTTGATGAGAGAGAGAGAGAGAGAGAGAGAGAGAGAGAATTGTAAAACACCCGAAAACAACATGCCCAAATAGCACATTTACTTACTCTATTCCAATTTGGGTGAAGGGATCAATCTAAATTTTGACTGACTCCACCCACAAAGGTTTAAAAGAAGGAGCCAGTGGAATTTATTTTGTAAAGCTATGGATCCAATCATTAGTATTTTCTCTTAAAGACAATCTGCACCACTAAGAATTTGATACTGAAAAACATTACTCATCAGTCGAATGATCAAGAGAGAGATGGAGAAAAAATCTAAAACACACATGAAAACCATTCCATATGTATATATATATATATATATATATATACAGTATATATATATATATATATATATATAATTATACATATATATATATATATATATATATACATATATATATATATATATATATATATATATGTGTGTGTGTGTGTGTGTGTGCTTATATACCGTACAGTATATACATGGAAAAGAAGTCTGTATTCTACTTTTCGGTGACTGCTACTAATTTAAAACTAAAACTCGAGGAATATATACATATATATATATATATATATATGTATATATATATATATATATATATATATATACATATATATATATATATATATATATGTGTGTGTGTGTGTATGTGTGTGTGCGTGCTTATATACCGTATAGTATATACATGAAAAAGAAGTCTGTATTCTACTTTTCGGTGACTGTTACTAATTTAAAACTAAAACTCAAGGAATATGTGATATTACCTATACAATTTGTACCTAAAAGAACAGAGATGACACAAAAATACCATGAATAAAATGCAACTCTATTTCCTCTGTTTCATAAGGTAAACAAAGACAGTAAAGGGAAGACGGAAAGGGCACCCATAAAAACCTCATGCGCTCCCATTGCCTACATCAATAGACTAAAAGTTGGTCTACTATTTTTCATGTGATGATTTTCCATATATTTGTATAGAATAGTACTGATCATTAGGCGATATATATTCTTTTATACCTAGACAGATTATTTTATGTTTATTTATTTCTTGATAACTATATTTTTCATATAAACAATATCTATTATTATTATTAAATTCCCACCTCCTTATATCAAATTTAGAATATTACTAATCTTAAGACTATACACACATTTCCAAAATCTAATTTGAGGTCAGGCTGTGTATTTAATGTATCTATAATGTTGTAAATATAGTTTACAGAAGGTATGAAAGACATACATCCAAAAAAGATTTGTGCCTAAGACTTAACTAGGACGAGAGAAATTCAGTGGAGAGTGGTCTAGTATTGTCTAAGATATATTAAGAGTCCCATTATCCTCATACTATATAGGGATATGACCATTGCCGTCTCAATACAGAAAGCCTGGGCATGCCGGCCATGTGAGGGCTATGACGTAATAGCAGGAGTCGGTTGGTCCAAGAGTTCAAACTCAGTCTGCAATCTGTCTTCATCCGAGCAATAGCCTCTGGAGATGCTCCCTTTGTTATTTGTGTTTTATCCTTTAATATATGATTTCATACTGGGTATCATGCATGGTAGGAGTTATACATAGTTTCTTATTAGATTTACAGTATTAATACAAATTTCTGTGGTTTATAAACTCCATTACCAGTCTGTTTATATACATAAGCCGTTAATTCCAGCTTGGTATGTTTGAATTCCATTAACTAAACTTATTGCATTCCTACTTCACTTTTTATATAGTCATAAATAACAACATGTCATGAAAGGAACACGATTTAAGGCAGTTTTACAATGTAATGCAATTTTAAACTGGGACGTGATAAAATTTATATTTACCGTCATAATTCAACTCAATTTATTTTGTTTGATTTAAAAGTTTGGATGTGGAATGTGTTCTCAAAAATTATATAACGATAACATTATCTGCCTTAAAAGCAACAGGGCGTAAGTAGGGTGACGAGATTCTGAAAGTTTAACTAAGGTACGCCTAAATCAATGGCGTAGGAATGTTTTTTCCGTTGGGGAGCGACTATGTTTTTTCCATTGGGGAGTGGGGGTGCGTTTGAAGTGGCACTTTCGCAATTTCCGCATATATGACAGTAAATTGCAGCCCCCCAAAAATTAATGCAATTTTGGATGATTTTTATATGACAAATGGAAATTTGCACACAATAACTATGAACACCAGTAGACCTACTTGGTTAATTCACCAAAAACACTATGACGGGCCAAGTGAAGGTTGTGAGTTGTGACTCAAAGGCAGGATGAAAGCAACTGAGTGAGTTTATTATAGAACACTCTCCTTTATATAGAAAAGCTCAAAGCAAGAAGAATTTTCATGTTCAAAAACAGACACCGTTACCATGAAAAAAACAGATATGTTTATTCAGGCTCTTTTTAGTGCGAGGGAAGAGTGAAGATACAAGCATAATATATACACAAAATGAACTATGTACGATCGTGTGACACATGGTTGGTACATGGCTCCCCCTGTAAAAATGACATACTGTACATGTTAAATAGGGCACCCTGATCTAGAGAGGCGAATTGTAGGTGGTTTCTGATGCTTTGCTGGGGGCTTGTAAGTCTGGCGGCATGGAGTAAATTTTCCCACGACATGACGTATGCCCTGGAGATCGTCGGAGGAGGTTGTAGAAGGAAAAAAATTCGGCAGGGACGACCAACGGATCGCCATACACCATTTCAGCTGCCGAGACATCGAGGGCGTCTTTAGGAGTGGTCCTTAGTCCCAGGAGGACCCAGGGAAGCTGAGTAAACCAGTTGCAATCCTTGCAGCGGGACATCAAAGCTGCTTTGAGGGTGCGATGAAAACGTTCAACCATTCCATTGGCAGCGGGGTTGTAGGCAATTGTGTGATGTAGGAAGATGCCCAGGAGATTTGCTAATGATGTCCACAATTGAGATGTGAAAGTGGTACCCCTGTCAGAAGTAATATGCTCAGGGATACCAAATCCTGCAATCCATCCAGAAAGTAAGGCAGATGTACATGAGGCGGACGTTGCAGTTTCCATGGGAATGGCTTCAGGCCAACGAGTGGAGCGGTCGATGACGGTAAACAGGTAACGATGTCCTTGTGATGTGGGTAGGGGACCTACAACGTCGACGTGAATGTGTGCGAAACAACGCTGAGGTTGAGGAAAGGTGCCCGCTCCTGAATCCATGTGTCGATGTAAAGTTTGGCAAAAAGTACAGGCGTGGACCCAATCCTTAGCATCCTTAGAAATGCTGTGCCAAAAGAACTTCGTCTTCAGCAGCTGTGTAGTAGAACGGCACGAGAGATGTGAAAGGCCGTGAATGAAATCAAATACCTGCCGGCGCATGGGAGCCGGAATCCAAGGTCGTGGTCTACCAGTACTGACATCACAGAGGAGGGTGGTGTTGGAGTGTTCGAGGGGGAAGTCTTCCAAACGGAGGGACGTGCAGGATGTCCTATATGCTTGATACTCTGGATCCTGTCATTGGGCTTCAACCAGGGCGTTGTAATCCAATCCCAGTTGAACGGCAGCCAACGTGTTTCTTAACAGGGCATTGGCAACGGGATTCATTTTCCCAGGGACGTATTGAAGGGTGCAATTGTATTCAGCCACAGCGGAGAGATGTCGGCGTTGACGGGCGGACCAGGCGTCAGACTGTCGAGTGAAGGCGTGCACCAGAGGCATGTGGTGTTTGCAAATGACAAAGGGCGTACCTTCTGAGAAATGGCGAAAGTGACAGACAGTCAAGTGCACCGCCAGCAATTCGCGATCGAAGGTACAATAACCCGATTCTGCCTTGGACAGTTTTCTACTGAAGAAGGCCACTTGGCGGGGTGAGCCGTTGACAACCTGCTCGAGTACTGCACCAATAGCGACGTCGCTGGCATCAGTGGAGAGATGGAGAGGGGCATGTGGGATAGGAAAAGTGAGAGCCGCAGCAGTTGATAAGGCCTTCTTTGCATTGCAGAAGGCCGCTTCTTGAAGGGGACCCAACTTTAGGTCCTTTGGCTTACCCTTGAGGGAGGCGTAGAGGGGAGTAAGAGTGGCGGCAATGGCTGGCAGAAAACGGTGATAATAGTTGATCATGCCTAAGAATTCCTGCAGAGCTTTGACGGTCGAGGGCGCGGGGAAGTCCTGAATGGATGCTACCTTCTCAGGGAGGGGATGGACTCCTTCAGGAGTGATGTGGTACCCTAAGAACGACACTTCCTTGGCGCCAAAGGTACACTTGTCGTACCGGACTACAAGGCCGTTTTGTTGCAGGCGGTCGAGCACGATGCCCAGGTGACAGAGGTGTTCCTCTTTTGAAGAGGAGAACACAAGTATGTCATCCACATAACATACACAGAATGGGAGGTCCCCTAAGATGACATCCACGAGACGTTGAAACGTTGCCCCAGCGTTACGAAGGCCAAAACAGGAGTAATTGAAGGTTTATGTACCAAACGGATTGGTGATGGCGGTCTTTGGGATGTGTTCTGGGTTCATAGGCACCTGATAATACCCCTTCAGAAGGTCGAGCGTAGAGAAAACCTTCACTTTGTGTAGGTAGGAGGTCACGTCGGCAATGTTTGGGAGGGGGTAGTGATCCAGTTCTGTTTGCATGTTCAGGCGCCTGTAATCTCCGCACGGACGGAGGGAGCCATCTTTCTTCAGAATGATGTGTGAGGGTGACGACCATGAGCTGGAGGCCTTTTGGCAAAGGTCCATTTCCTCCATTTCGGCGAATGTCTGTTTGGCGGCTGCCTATCGTTTTGATGCCAGACGTCTGAATTTTGCGAAGACTGGGGGTCACATTGTCTTGATATGGTGATAAATACCGTGCCTGGCAGGAGCCATGGGCGTTTAGCGAGGTTCTGGAAGGGAAACTTCCGGGTACGACGTGAGGAGGTGGGCTTAGGAAACCGTGGGTGCGCTGATGTGGAGAGCGAGGTTGGAGGGGCCGGGTTGAAGAGGTATCGACAATTACGAATCTGCGTTGACCAATCGTCGGTGGGCAACATCGACCAGAAGGTGGAAATGAGAGAGGAAATCGGCACCGAGGATTGGCAATGAGACGTCAACAACGAGAAACTTCCAATTAAATTTACCGTTTCCAAACGATAATGAGAGGTTCACGTAACCATAGGTAGGTATCGCAGCTACCAAGCGGACGTCAGCAGTGGTAGACAGACTACGTCGTGTCCTGAAGAGTTCCCTTGGCAAGAGAGAACGACAAGCACCCGTGTCTACCAAAAATCGCACACCCGTTCCTGCATCATGTAAAAAGAAAATATTAGAAACACGGTTGGCCACCACCACAAGCGATGGCCTGCTTACACGTTTTTTTGGCCACTGACAATCCTTGGCACATTTCTTCGCGGTTGCCCCGAATCTGAAGTGTTAGTAGCAAAACTGCGGCGGATGGGAGGTAGTAAGTGGCTGTAGAAGTCGTTGGTTGGGGTGCAAGCGAGTGGTGGGTGGTGGGTGGCTTCATCGCCGCTTCAGCACATCACGGGGTAGGCGTATATGTCCTACGGCATTCACATCAGCTTCGGTTGACGTTGAATAGGTGTCCTCTTCGTCAGGGGTGGAGGCGTTGATGGAGGTCTTTAAGTGGCTGTCCATAAGGGCGTCGGCTTTGGTCATCAAGTCCTTTGTGGGTAAACTATCGACATCAAGTATGGCAGCGCGTACAGGTCCGGGTAAACAGCGTATCCAAAGGGCACGAAGTAAGTTCACCTCACGAGGAGAGCCGTCTGCGGCAGGTTGCAGATGAGCAATACTGGTCATTTCCCTGAAGGGAAGCGAAGCCCTTTGGTTCCCCAACAGTTGTTGCGAGAGTTGAAAAAGCTTTGCTATACGGGCGGCTGGCGATGGCGAGTATTGCTGCAGAAGGTATGTTTTGAGGGCGTCATACGCTATTGGGGTGTCTGCTTGTTCACAAAGCCAGACGGATATTTCCGGGAAGGTGTCCTCGGGTATCGCCGCGAGAACATAATCTACTTTCGTGGTTGAGCGATGATGTGAAACTGGACTTCTGCGCGCCGAAACCAAGCAAACGCCTCTTCGCTGGCGAATGACGAAAGTTTCAATGGGGGAGTCGCAGCAATAACTTCCGTAGAGTCCTCCATAGTACCAACGATGGAGGGGCGAGGGGGGGGGGGGGTGGAAGGTGGGAGGAGCAAGTCGACTTCCGGGGTCACCAATGTGACGGGCAGAGTGAAGGTTGTGACTCAAAAAAAGGATGAAAGCAACTGAGTGAGTTTATTATAGAACGCTCTCCTTTATATAGAAAAGCTCAAAGCAAGAAGAATTTTCATGTTAAAAAACAGACACCGTTACCATGAGAAAAACAGACATGTTTATTCAGGCTCTTTTTAGTGCGAGGGAAGAGCGAAGATACAAGCATAATATATACACAAAATGAACTATGTACGATCGTGTGACACACGGTTGGTGCAACACTGACGATGTTGATTCTTTGCTATAAAAAAAAATTAAAATATCCTTCAAATCAAGGCTATTGCTTTTCTAAGCATATTATGCTTTTACTTACAATTTTGTATAGTTATAATTTGTTCCAATTTTATCTATAAATCTTTAACGTCTTTCACATTTTAATTTCGTTTAATTGATAGTTCACAGAAGACATTCATCTAATGTTTTATTATTATTATTATTATTATTATTATTATTATTATTATTATTATTATTATTATTACTAGCCAAGCTACAAACCTGTTTGGAAAAGCAAGATGCTATAAGCCCAAGGGCTCCATTTGGGAAAAATAGCACAGTGAGGAAAGGAAATAAGGAAATAAATAAATGATGAGAACAAATTAACAATAAATCATTCTAAAAACAGTAACAATATCAAAACAGGTATGTCATATATAAACTATTAACAACGTCAAAAACAGATATGACATATATAAACTATAAAAAGACTAATCTCAGCCTGGTCAATATGAAAACATTTGCTCCAACTTTGAACTTTTGAAGTTCTTTTGATTCAACTACCCGATTAGGAAGATCACTCCACAACTTGGTAACAGTTGGAATAAAACTTCTAGAATACTGTGTAGTATTGAACCTGATGATGGAGAAGGCCTGGCTATTAGAATTAACTGCCTGCCTAGTATTACGAACAAGATAGAATTGTCCAAGGAGATCTGAATGTGAAGGATGGTGAAAGTTATGAAAAATCTTATGCAACATGCATAATGAACTAATTGAACGATGGTGCCAAAGATTAATATTTAGATCAGGAATAAGAAATTTAAAAGACCGAAAGTTTCTGTCCAACAAATTAAGATTAGAATCAGCAGCTGAAGACCAGACAAGAGTAAAATGAAATAATTAAAGCACTTCTTCATAATAGATCGATCACCGAAAATCTTAAAAGACTTTCTCAATAAGCCAATTTTTTATGCAATTGAAGAAGACACAGACCTAATGTGTTTCTCAAAAGTAAATTTGCCGTCGAGAATCACACATAAAATTTTAAGAGTCATACAAATTTAAAGAAACATTATCAATACTGACATCCGGATGTTGTGGAGCCACCGTCCTTGACCTACTTACAATCATACTTTGAGTATTGCTAGGATTCAACTTCATACCCCATAATTTGCACCATGCACAAATTTTACCTAATCTCTATTAAGGGAATCACCAACCCCAGATCTACATTCAGGGGATGGAATTGATGCAAAGAGAGTATCATCATCTGCATATGCAACAAGCTTGTTTTCTAGGCCAAACCACATGTCATGTGTATATAGTATGAAATGTAATGGGCCAAGAACACTGCCCTGTTGAACACCGGATAACATATTTCTTTACTCACTACGGTGCCCATCAACAACCCCTTTTTGAAATCTATTACTTAAAAAATCAATAATAATGCTGAGAAATGACCCACCCACTCCCAACTGTTTGAGTTCGAAAACAAGGGCCTCATAATTAACACGGTCAAAGGCAGCACTAGAATCAAAGCCAATCATACGAACTTCCTGACCACAATCAAGGGATTTCTGTACGGCATTGGAGATTGTAAGAAGGGCATCACATGCTCCAAGGCCTTTACGAAAACCAAATTGCAAACTAGGGAATAGATGATTACCTTCAGCAAACCTATTAAGACGTTTTGCCAGAAGACGTTTAAAAACTTGAGATAATATGGGAGTTATGGAAATTGGGCGGTAATCAGTAGGACTTGAGCTACCACAATCACATTTACATAGAGGAGTAACATTACCAATTTTCAAACAAGTGCTAAAAGCTCCTCTCCTTCCTAACTCATTGCAAAATAACAGATAACTTTGGAGCTAAGGAATCTACTGTCTTTTTAAAAAACAAACGAAGAATACCATTTGGGTCTACACCTCCATAAGCATCAAGGTCCATCAACAGACCTTTAATTTCACGAGATCAAAAAACTAAACTAGTAAGTTTAGTCTCAGGAAAACAGGAATGAGGAAATTTTTCATTACTCTGTTTACTGCCAAAAACATCAGCTAAAAGTGTTGCCTTTTCCTTTGGACAGTGAATGACTGAGCCATCAAATTAAGTAAAGGAGGAACTGTTGCATCTACACAAAAGAGTGCAGATTTAAGGGTAGACCCCCATTTATGTTCCTGAGTTGTAACAGAAAGGGTTTCTTTTATGGTTAAATTGTACTCCTTTTTAGTTGAGGCATAAACTCTCTGAGCAAAAGTTCGAAGCTGAGTATAGTTGTTCCAGGTCAAATCTGATCTGTTACCCTTCCTAAGATGAGACGCCTCCTTGTTCTCCAAATAAGCACGTGTACAATCATCATTGAACCACGGTTTGTCCTTCACTCGGTACATTTGCACACGAGAAGGGATATGCCGATCAATTATGTTGACTAGATTCTCATACAAAGGGAAAATAGGATCTACACTACTATATAATTGTGATCAATTCAAGCACAAAAGGTCATGTAAAATCCCATTCTAGTCTGCTTGTGGATTTCATATAAATTTTACATGAATATGATACATCAGGGACAGGCTACTCAGTCTTCGCTATTAATCAAATCAAGGCATGATCAGATGTCCCGACTGAAGAACCAACTTTACTAGTTATAACGCCAGGGGAGTCAGTGTATACGAGGTCCAAGCAATTATCAGACTTGTGAGTAGCTTCATTCATGATTTGCTCAAAGCCTGATTCAGAGGCAAAGTCTATATCTCTTAAGCCATGGCGATCAGTAGGAGAGATAGAACTTAACCACTCCCTATGGTGAGCATTAAAATCACCAACAAACACAAAAAAAAGCCTATCTATCATCTTCTTTTATCTTAGCCATAATGGTAAGAAGACAATCGGAGATAGAATCATCCATGTCTGGATTCCGGTAGATCGAACACAAATAAAAGTTGTTATGCCAGCCACAAACTTTTATTACCTGAATCTCATGACATCTATATTGATAGCAGGACTTATGAGAAGCAGAGTATTCAGTCCTAATATACACCACCATTCCCCTGGCCCTAGGGATGGCATTACGTTTCAACATTATTGGCTACTTAAAACTGGTTATAAGGAGCTCAGATGAGTGCCTCAAATTAGAAACCAGATTTTCTGAGTACAAAAGAATATCATACTGCCTGGAAGCAACCGTAAGGTCTTGAATATTTGCATGAAGACCACGAATATTGCAATACAGAAAACGACATTGACGAAATCTAGGACGTACTAGTCCAGGATTTCGCTCAATATTTTCAGACGGCATAAGAATTAATGGAAATAAAAAAGAGACATCATACTTAAAAACTAGATTAACAAGAATTATAACAAAAACAATATGTACAGAATTATAAAAAAAGTGATTGGTGAAACCCATAGACTATAGTAAAAAGTCGGAAAAACTGGTCAACTTGGGAGAGCCGATACACCATGAAAGGCTAAATACCCTCCAGGATAGCCACTTCAAGTCAAGGGATGACAGTAAGGATGGTTTTGAGAAGAAAAAGAAACAGAAAAGGAAAAGACAACCTCTTGATAAACCACCAGGCATCCATGGGCCTTCTATTAAGCCTGCCCAACACACCATTTAAAAAAAAAAAAGATGAAGAAAAAAATAATAAGATAGAATAGTGTGCCCGAGTGTACTCTCAAGCAAGAGAACTCTAACCCAAGACAGTGGAAGGCCATGGTACAGAAGCTATGGCACTACCCAAGACTAGAGAACAACGGTTTAATTTTGGAGTGTCCTTCTCCAAGAGGAGCTGCTTACCATAGCTAAAGAGTCTCTTCTACCCTTCCCAAGGGTAAGTACAGTAATTAACCCCTTGGGTGAAAAAGTGTTTAGTATCTCATTGTTGTCAGGTGTATGAGGAAATACGAGAATATGTAAAGAATAGGCCAGGCTATTTTGTGTAAGTGTAGGCGAAGAAAAAATTAGCCGTAACCAGAGAGAGGGATCCAATGCATTACTGTCTGGCCAGTCAAAGGATCCATAACTCTCTGGTGGTAGTAGCTCAACGGGCGGCTGGTACCCTGGCCACCCTACTACCAATCAATATTCAGTAATATTGCATTGGTTATAAATATATCAAGATTTCTAAAGTGCTTTTGTATTAGTAAAACACAGACATGACCTACACACACACACACACACACACATATATATATATATATATATATATATATATATATATATATATATATATATATATATATATATATATATATATATATATATATATATATATATATATATATATATATATATATATATATATATATATATACTTAGGCATGTTACTCACCGTTTATAATGAATAGGCAATGTCTTGGTGGCCTTCAAAAATGGATGATAGCTTTTTTCCGGGCGAACTGTCCCGCAGATAGTTTTCAGAATAACATCTTATTTCTGATGGAACGTGGAAGCTTCACGTATTAGTCTGCTTTGAATATGACATGACTTTCGTCGAGAACTAATTTCAATCTGACTGCAAAAAGTGGAATTGTAAACTTTAGCGAATCAGTGGAGGCCATGCAAGATCGGCCATGAAGTTCTGTGAAAAATAATTCATGTATTTAGAAATTAATCTTAAATTTCATCTTTACATTCTCAAGAATATAAAGTTTTCATTTTTCAATTTTGGTAATTAGTTTTGAATTTTCCAAATATTTTGGCATAAACATTCTAACCTCATAGCCTATATATTAATAATTAAAGTGTAATTCAATCAGCCAGAGTAGTCTTGAAGAATCGAAACACTTTTTGACACAAAATAATATATAAACTTTAATGCAATATCCTGTTATTCTGAAAACTATCTGTAGGACTGCTTTTCCGAAGAGAAGCTATCTTCCAGTTATGGAATCCACCAAGACATTGCCTATAAATTCTAAACGTAGTACACGCCCAAGTAGTTACACACACACATATATATATATATATATATATATATATATATATATATATATATATATATATATATATATATATATATATATATATATATATATATAAGTTATGGGACAAACAAGCATTCGGAATCGAGAATCGAAAATATCGGAAGTCTTTCTGGTATCAGGATCGGAGAATTTAAATAGAATTTCCTATGTGGCAAACGATTCTTTGGAATTCGTATGTTTGCAACTTAAATTTATATTACAGGTATTGAATTCCTAAGTGATAAAGTTTCGGAATATTAACGTGATGCACGAAGATTAGTTTATATGAACTATCACATGTCAAAAATATCCATACAACATTTACCGCTTCCTTCCTCCCAAAAACGACAAGGGAAAATAGAGCTAACGCCTGAAAAATAATGTGATAACCTAAGAAGCGAAGCCGGGATTAAAATTATTTTAATAGAACAGGAAATGTTCAAATATATTTCTTTGAAGAAAAAAGAATCCTTTGCAGAGGGTGATTAAAGGAAAATTAATTTCCTATCATGCCACTTTTCGCCGGAAAGTATTTGTCTGCACCCTCCTCTCCTTCTTCTGTTGGAAGCCAACGATTGAAAAGAAATTGACTGAAAGGTTAAACCAGTGAGTTGCTGTTATTACATTAAAATCTATGAATTTTGGGATTTGAATATGAATAAATACCTTCATGAAATTTACTTCAATATCTCTTTTTACCATTGTCATTTCATTTTATTTTATAAGAAATATGTTTTCCTTTTAGCTGTAACAACACCATTTATATTCCTTCAAGATGGATAATTGATAAAAGTACTTAAACCAGCTTCAGTGTCTGAAAATAATCACGAATTCATTGCATGTACTGTACAGTATCGGAATCGGGATTTGTATCGGAATTGTTATAAAATCTTGTATCGTCCTATCACACACACACACATCCATATATATATATATATATATATATATATATATATATATATATATATATATATATATATATATATATATATATATATATATATATATATATATATATATATATATATATATATATATATATATATATATATATATATATATATATATATATATATATATATATATATAATATATATAGTATTAAGTATATATACATCTAAGTATATATATATATATATATATATATATATATACGGATTTTGAGCGAAGCGAAAAATCTATTTTTGGGTGAGATGGCCATGTCGTCCTGATGGAAGTTCCTATAGGGTAGCTTCCTAGGGTATATTACAACTACGGCGATATTCCCAGAGAATTTACCTTAAGGTACCAGAATTCTAACTCCTGGAGCGAATATCCCTCCTGAAAGGGATATCGCGACATATCAGAGGACGTATTCTTGACACGCCACATGGCAATCTGCACACCGAACAGAGATTTCGTCTCGCAGGGGCCAATTGGCAAGAAACGAATTCGGGAAAGAAAAAGGGGGAGCCGCTCCCAAGGCTCCCTATCCCCCGTTTCGTAAGCGTGCCTGGCGCCAATCCTGGCGCCATCTGTATTCCTTGTAGCGTACACGAGGTGCTACAGATACTGTATGTAGGGAGGGGTCCTACAGCCCTTTCTTAGAAAGGCAAGGGCGGGTCCATCAGGACGACATGGCCATCTCACCCAAAAATAGATTTTTCGCTTCGCTCAAAATCCGTTTTTTGGGCTCAAGCCATGTCGTCCTGATGGAAGTATACCAGAGCATTACTGTATCTGTGGATTCTCAGAACGTGCCGTACTCCCCGGAGGTAATTTTTCCCTGTCGACTAGACCTAGAGACCTAAGATGTTACCGTTATACATCTTTTCAACTAACTATAAACCATGTTAGAGCTTCCTGCCCCCTACAGGGAAGAGTCCTACTAGACTCTGGAAAAGTCTAGAAGAGTACATATACCTATGTATGACTACCAAGCAAGCTAATATAGTGGTCTCACCCTATATTAAGTAAAGCATAGTTTGTAAAGAACCACTGCGTTAATATGAAATATCGACCAGTTATCCGCACAATACTTGTATTGGACAAAGGTTTATATCCGTAGAGGAAGAAACTAGTAAAACCGCCCTCGTCCCCCTATGGGACGGAGTCCTCCCGTTAAGGGAATCATAAACCAATGCAACATAGCTTGCATAAAGGAACAATTCTATTAGAATTATCCCAGATAAGGTACATAGAATAAATGCTCAATTATACCAATAAATTGACACAGGTGAAAGAGACGCAAGGTTCTCAAGAACAAGTTTATTGACAGACAATAAATAGACAGGTTAACAACAATTATATATATATATATATATATATATATATATATATATATATATATATATATATATATATATATATATATATATATATATATATATATATATATATATATATATATATAAAGAGGATAACCCAAAACTTTAAGCATAAGTATGATAGTAAACAGAACTTGTTTATCTGAAAGAAAAAACATCAAATGCCGCTTTTTAAGATACCGAGGTATCAAGTCATAAAAGTCTGTATTACAAATCAATCACATTAGCGTTAGAAACGCTCGGCACACATGTCTGCACTTATGCTAGGTTCACCTTTGGAAATGGAACAGTCTATATGGGCACTCGGTGCCCTCATTTAGTTTGTAGTACAGTATGTACGTACACACTCACCCTGGACTTAATCGTCCCAATTAAAGCCACTGTTCCTCGCAGAGTTAAACAGTAGGGTTAACAACGCGACCCACTGCTACCACAGATCTCTTTAGTTCCTCTACTTGCTTCGCATAGTGGCGAAAGAACACTCTGGAAGACTTCCAGCCAGTGTATGAACGGAGATGTTCAAAGTCCATACAATTAAAGAAATTTTAGGATGAGGCAACTTTCCTCGGATCGTGACCTGCGGGTGTATTGTCAGGATCCGCTCTGCGAATAAAATATGTGATTTTCGCTCTGAGTTGATTCAGAGATAAATTTGAGCCTGATGTTTCTCCCCTGAATAGTTAACCACCCTTGAAGTCTGAAGTTCTACGAAGATAGACCTTTAGGCATTCTACTGGACATAGAGATGCATCTTCTTTCAGAGGGCAGATTCTCCAGGGCCCTCACCTGTTGGTGGGTAACTCATTCTTGGCGAGAAACGTAGGATCCGGAAACAGGTTCAGTTCCCCCCCATCCAGGAACTGAACACGACCTGCCTCTCTCGAGAGGGCTACGATCTCACTAACCCTGGCCCCGGACGCGAGTGCAAATAGGAAAATAACTTTTTGTGTCAAATCCTTTAATGCACATTCTTCATTGCTCAACAGAGAAGCGAAATGAAGAACTTTGTCTAAAGACCATGAAATGGGCTTTGGAGGTGCTGAAGGTCTGAGCCTAGCGCAGGCTTTCGGAACTTTATTAAAGATCTCGTTACTTAGGTCGACCTGGAAGGCATATAGAATGGGTCTCGTCAAAGCAGACTTACACACTGAAATCGTGTTAGCTGCCAACCCTTGACCATGGAGGTGGATGAAGAAAGATAAGCAGAAGTCTGTCGAGATCTCCTGCGGACTCTTCGCCTTGACAAAGGCCACCCATTTTCTCCAAGATGACTCATATTGCCTTCTAGTAGATTTGCACTTATATTCCTCGAGGAAGTCTATGCTGGCTTTCGAAATCCCGAAACGCTTTCTCACCGCAAGGGAGAGAAAATCATGAGCTGCAGGGTCCGGGTTTTCTGTAATGAAGCGCAGACAGTCGACTTCTGGACTCGCTGGGTCAGAACTGGATCTGGTAGCGGCACAAACTTCAGCTGTAGTTCCAATGCCAAGGGGAACCACACTCTGTTCGGCCACTTGTGGGCCACTATTGCCGCTACCCCCTTGAAGGATCTCAGTTTGTTGAGGACCCTCAACAGAAGGTTGTGAGGGGGGAACAGATAAATCCTGGACCATCTGTTCCAGTCGAGGGACATCGCGTCCACTACTTCCGCTAGGGGGTCCTCGTACGGGGACACGTACAGGGGCAACTTCTTGTTGTCTTTCGTCGCAAAGAGGTCTATCTGCAGTTCTGGGACTTGATTCAGAATGAAGGAGAATGATCCTGCGTCTAAGGACCATTCCGACTCTATTGGTGTGAACCTGGATAGAGCGTCCGCTGTCACGTTGCGGACTCCTTGAAGGTGATCTGCCGTTAGGTACCACTTCTTCTTTTCCGCCAATCGGAAAATGGCCAACATCACTTGGTTGAGAGGTGGTGACCTCGACCCTTGTCGATTCAAGCATCTCACAACTACCTCGCTGTCCATCACCAATCTTATGTGGATCGAGTGACGCGGGGAGACTTTCTTTAAGGTAAGGAGCAATGCCATAGCTTCTAGAAAGTTTATGTGAAAGGTCCTGAATAGCTTGGACCAAGTCCCCTGGACTTTTTTCCGATGAGAGTGACCTCCCCATCCCTCCTTTGAGGCGTCTGAGTGAATCGTCATCGACGGGGGAGGTGGCTGAAGAAGAACCGACTTCTTTAGATGTCTGGCTTGGGACCAAGGCCTGAGAAGAGTACGTAGCCGAAGCGGCACTGATCTTCTCAGATCTCTTCCTCCGTTTGATGCATAACTTCTCCAAACTCCGGTTGCATCCTTTAGCTGTGCTCTTAGCACTGGGTCTGTCACCGAAGCAA
This sequence comes from Palaemon carinicauda, assembly GCF_036898095.1. NCBI lineage: Eukaryota > Metazoa > Arthropoda > Malacostraca > Decapoda > Palaemonidae > Palaemon > Palaemon carinicauda. The sequence continues at coordinate 14,371,848 of NC_090741.1, forward strand.
ACTGGAAAGAGCCCAGTACCCTCTCCTGTTCACGTCTTGATATCCTTTCGGAATCTAGAAGTCTCTTGACAGAACCCGCTATCTCCTTCCTTTTCTTCGCCGGGATGGAGAAACGGTGTGACAAAAGGTCCCAGTGGATTCCCAGCCACTGGAACTTTTGAGATGGAGAAAGTCGAGACTTTTTTCTGTTGATCTTGAAGCCTGGGTACTCTAGGAACTGGATCACTTGACTGGAAGCTTGCAAGCATTCTGTCTCGGATGCTGCCCACACCAGCCAGTCGTCCAGGTAGGCTACTACCTGAATTCCCTTTAGGCGTAATTGTTTGAGAGCTGCGCTCGCAAGCTTCGTGAGAATCCTTGGGGCTATGTTTAGCCCGAATGGCATGGCTCTGAAGGCGTATAGTCTCCGTTGTAGCCTGAACCCTAGGTAGGGGGAGAGTCGACGGCTGATTGGGATGTGTCAATAGGCGTCTGACAAGTCTATAGAGACTGAGTATGCCCTCTTGGGCAGTAAGGTCCTTATGTGTTGCAGTGTTAGCATTTTGAATTTGCAATTCACTATGAACTTGTTGAGTGGCGACAAGTCCAGAATGACTCTGAGCTTTTCCGAGTCTTTCTTGGGAACACAAAACAGCCTCCCTTGGAATTTGATGGACTTCACCTTTCGGATCACATTTTTCTCCAACAGTTCTTGAACGTACTCCTCCAGAACGGGGGTGGAGTGTTGGAAAAACCAAAGGCAAGGGGGTGGAGTGCTGTACCAGCTCCAGCCCAGTCCATTCTTGAGTAGGCTGTGGGCCCAGGGATCGAAGGTCCATCGATCCCAAAATTTCAGCAGTCTCCCTCCTACCGGTATCATTTCACTTGGACTGCCGTCCTGAGGTCTTGCCTCCCTGACCACGACCACCCCTGAATCCCCTTCCCCTTGAGGGGCGCCCAGACGAGCCTCTGGCTGCTCCTCTAGGCTTTGCTCGAAAGGAAGAAGACTGTCCTTCGAACGTTAGGGTGAATGCCGTGGACTGTGTCGACACAGCCTGGGGTACCCCCTGAAAAGTGGTCGGGGTTTGTGCCACCATCTGGGGCACTGGAGGCAATGGCAATTGCAGTTGCTGTTGCTGTCTAGAGGGCTTGGCTGGTCGAGACGGTAGCCTAGTCCTCATAGTCTTCCTCTTTGGTTGAGGACCCTCATCCGGGGAAGACTTTCTTTTGATAGCCAGGCCCCACTTCTGGAGAAGGTTCCTATTCTCCACGGCGGCCTTATCAACAACTTCTTTGACCACATCGGTAGGGAAAAGGTCTTTTCCCCAAATGTTGGAGAAGATTAATTTCCTTGGCTCGTGCCTCACCGTAGCCCCGGTGAACACGAACTCCCTACAAGCTCTCCTCGCCTTGACGAAGCCATAAAGGTCTTTCGTCACTGTGGCCAGGTGAGTCTTAGCCACCACCATGAACATTTCATGGACCTTGGGGTCACTTGCCATCGTCTCAAGAGTAGTCTGAAGAGACATTGAGGCAGCCAGTCTTTCTTTTGTCTCGAACTCTCTTCGCAAATGAAAGTCAGACAGCTTGGGGAGGTCCTCGCCGAACTGCCGTCCGGCAATATCAGCCTCCAACTTTCCCACTGAGAACGTCAGATGGACGTCCTTCCAGTCTTTGTGGTCCATAGGCAGGGCCAGCGACAAGGGTTTACACTCCTCCAGGGAGGGGCAAGGCTTGCCGGCCTCGACTGCTTTTAGTACAGCCGCAAACCCTTTCTGTAAAAAGGGGAAGGCTCTAGCAGGAGAGGACACAAAGGAAGGGAGCTTCTTGCTCAACGCAGCTACCTTCGAGTTAGAGAAGCTCCTCTCTTTCATCGAGGATGAAAGTAGAGCTTGAGCCTTAGCATGGTCCATCACTATGACCTCCTTCGGCTCTGTCTCCTCTTTTGAAGCTGGTTCCTTTCTCAGCCGGACATAACAGTCCGGATATGATGCCTTGCTGGGCCAGAATTCCACCTCCTCTAGGGGAACTGAGCCCAGCTTATCCGAGATGACGATCTTTCCAGTCGTCATCGGCATGTGCTCAGCATACCTCCATGGGTTAGCATCTGAGCACAAGGGAAGGTCTTTCACATTGAGCCTTTTCTGGGGCCCATGTGATTCTGCAAGGCACTGCATCCGCAGTTCCATAGCAGCCGCCTTCTCCTGATTCTCCTTCTGCATTGGTTGGATCATTCCAACAATAGAAGAGAGGGCCTGTCCCGGCTCTACTGGGAGACCGGCCGATGTTGAGGGAATAGGCTCCGGAATCTGAACCGGAGTAGCCGACACCTCGTCGACCTCTTCCTCTACGATGTCCGGGGCTTGAACTTCATCCTTGCCTCCTGCCAGGAGGTCTTCTTCCAAACGCTCGTCCACGTCAGACATCCTGTCATCTAACTGGATGTCTTGCATCGCGACCGCGACTTCAGCATCCACCTGGATCTGACTTTGGGGGATCTCCTCTTGAGGCTGGGGAATCACTGCATCAGTTGATGCCTTAGGGAAAAGATACGCCCTCATCTTCTCACTTGGAAGATAAGGGCCAGAGGTGTTCTTTTGGAAGCCCCTTACCCAGGTACGAAGCTTCTCCCTTGCTATATCCCTTGATTCCGCCGTCCTAGGGGAATCAAAGGCCTCAGTAATCAGGTTAGTGCACACAGTACATACCTGAGGGTCCCAATACTGGAGATCATCCTTGGAGACAGCGCATGCTGCGTGTCTCCTACAAAACTCATGTCCGCAGAGGTTCTTGCTGCGGACGTTGCAGAAAACATTTCCGCACTTCGGAGGGTCCTCCTGTAAAGAGAAGAAATTTCCATGAGTATCAAGTGAACTATGTATCACTGGATATGCATAGTATAGCATAACAATTCAGAAAGGAAAGACACACACTTGTGTTTCCCTCACAACCCATTGTTGCAGCCTTCCAGATAATAAAATCAAATGGTTAATCTCTTCTAGAGTAACCAATGCAAAGTTTCCAGAGGAAACAGGTGAAGCTCACACCTAATCAATGATTTTAAAATCCTGGATAATAGACAGGAAAGAACTCACTTTCCTATCTGTAGGGCAACAGCAAAGGACCGTGCAAAAAAACACAAAAGTGTTAGAACACACAGTGCTGTACCAAAAACCCATACTATAGTTTTCTTCTTACTGTATATGTTATACTGAAGAATACTGGTACAGTATAGGAGGATACATGCCGGCCGGCACTTGCCGGCCGGCACACACCATAACTAGCTTTAAAGTATACTACTTAACAGCTATAAGGCGGCAGAACGCTGGTTCAAATGCATGTGCCGGCCGGCAGCAACTGCCGGCCGGCAACAGCCAATGTCGGCCGGCAATGACTGCCGGTCGGCAGATAAGGGCTGACATTAGCCGGCCGGCAAAGGTACAGGACCGATGCCAGCCGGCAGCAAAAGAACCAGAGGACTACCACCGGCCGGCTGCCGGCCTCATAGGCCGGCAGCCGGGTCGGGTACAGCACTAGAAGAAAAACAGGATGGATGCCGGGATAAGAGTGTACACTACCTCCAAGCCCGGCAATCCGAAAAAGTGCATATAAGGAAGGGGAGAATCTAATTCAGGCTTCCTGACCAATGGCGTCTGGCTCTACAGGCAGGCATGGATGAGGGACCAAGGGAGGTCCGGGCAGCACTCAAAAATAGAAGACCCTTGCCGGCCGACAGCTCTGCCGGCCGGCAAGGGGCTGAGTCAATTCCACATCCTAACCTATTCTAGGTCCAGATGTAGAATGACGTACCGTACTGTAATGGCTAGGCCATTACGGAGATAGAGGGGGAAGGGACAAAAGAGGGTCCTACCAACCTTGCTTTAGTGACGGATCACCCGCAGCCAAGAAACTCATCTTAGCCTAAGGGAGATCCAAGGGGGGAGGCCAGCAATACTTGCCAGCTCCCAGAGCACCAAAGCAAGGAAGGTGTTGCTACTCCCAGGAAAAGAAACTTATCTTCCCCCGAGAACAGCAACAAGGACTAGTCTGGTAGATTACAAAAGAAGGAATCATATCCACAGAAACCTTCGGTAGTGACCTGAGGAGGCTAAGCCACCTCTGTCTGTGTCAGGCCAGCGAGGGAGACTCTACCTCAAGCCAGACAAACACAGACTCAGACTAAAAAACTCTGTTGTTCTGTCCCTCTTTGAACCAGACTTACTGGAACAGGAAGGTACAGTAACACCCCAGTATAGTTTTATCGAAAATTAATTCAGATAAACCACATAGGGATAAGCCCAAGGCTTAAACAGAGGGAAAGGGATTACATATCTTCTCCGAAGAAAAGAAAGCAACCGGGGAGTATGAGAAAGTATACTAAGGCTCCATAAGCAACTTAGCCTAGGCACCAAGAGAATCGATTACCTAAATCACCGAAACTTACTCGTATACTATCTTGGAAATATTCCACATAATCTTAAATGTATAAAACATAGCCTAAAGCTTCAATAAAATTTTAATACACTCGGAAAAACCAAAATCATGCATGAAGTACTAAGACCAAACGACTAGGTTACATGGCCTAGCGTAGGCCAGAATGGCGAATACTTCGCCAAAATAATACTAAGCACGAAAGTAAATCCTATGTAATGCTAAATAGCTAAAATTTATTAAAGCAAAACAACCGGGAATGTCGCTCTGACTAGCTAAACTTATACCTAGCAAGCGACAGCGTCCATGACGCCTCCGGTAGGCTACGGCTCTTGTAACAAAGATTAATCCTATTAATCACTCAAAAATTTACCAAGAGCCTACATTTATACATAAAAGACATGGTACTCAACTTATCAGAGGCCGACGAAGATGGAGAAGCCATGAAAAGCAGAATAAATCCAAGATTTGCGAGAAACACAGGAAAAAACACCGAGTTGTTAAGCTACGCAAAAAGGAATACAGATGGCGCCAGGATTGGCGCAAGGCACGCTCACGAAACGGGAGATAGGGAGCCTTGGGAGCGGCTCCCCCTTTTTCTTTCCCGAATTCGTTTCTTGCCAATTGGCCCCTGCGAGACGAAATCTCTGTTCGGTGTGCAGATTGCCATGTGGCGTGTCAAGAATACGTCCTCTGATATGTCGCGATATCCCTTTCAGGAGGGATATTCGCTCCAGGAGTTAGAATTCTGGTACCTTAAGGTAAATTCTCTGGGAATATCGCCGTAGTTGTAATATACCCTAGGAAGCTACCCTATAGGAACTTCCATCAGGACGACATGGCTTGAGCCCAAAAATATATATATATATATATATATATATATATATATATCTAAGTATTTGTATACATATATATATATATATATATATATATATATATACATATATATATATATATATATATAAATATTTATTTTTATATTTGTACATATATATATATATATATATATATATATGTGTGTGTGTGTATATGTGTGTGTGTATGTGTGTTTCTGTATGTATGTATATACTGTGGTTATCGACATGTATATATATATATATATATATATACTGTATATATATATGTGTATATATATATATATATATATATACATATATATGTATATATATATATATATATATATATATAATACATATATATATATATATATATATATATATATATTTCTAATACAAAAACACTTTAGAAACCTTTATTTTTCATAACCAATGAGGTATTACCATTCGATTAAAATATTGGATTGGTGTCTTAGGTAAACTATTAGTAAAACGAAATTAAAACTATGTAACCCGTTGAAACTTTAAAGATAAAATTGGAACTGAAGAACAAATTATAGATTTTCTAAATAGTAAGTTAAAACAGCATGTTTATATAAGCAATAGCTCTGACTGTATCAACATTGCGATTGAGTTGATGGCAAAGAATGAACATCATCAGTATGTTCGGTTTAGATTAACCAAGAAGGCCTACTTACAGTTATGTTGCCACATTGGTCACCGATATAATAACATAACGGTAGGTGTTAAAAGAGAGGCTAACCTTTAGTAAACAGATAACGAGGTTATATACAAGAACCTGCAAGCAAAAATGTCACAAAAACTCAAACTAAGATATGATACAACAAGCATAAACAGGTTGGTTAATTATCAGCACAAGAAAGAGCGAAAGGTAAAAGAAAAAGTAATAATGTTGCAGGGTATGAAACACGTGCGATACAATACATATCTTCTTTGACATTGGAATAAAGAAAAATCCAACTGACCTTATCGTAGCAAATGAGACTCTTAACTAAGGTATCATGTTACAAACTTCAGTTCATGTCTTATAATCATCTTATAACATTTATCATTGATTTTTACTTTTGTTGTGGAAGATTAATTTTTGTTTTATTCTTATTTATTTTTGTTGTTTGCTAAATCCAGAGAGAGAGAGAGAGAGAGAGAGAGAGAGAGAGAGAGAGAGAGTGTGTGTGGGTGTGTGTGTGCCAGCATGCGAAAGGTAGTTAGTGTATCGATTGTTTGTTGTGAGAAAGACTGTTGGTATAACTGAGATTGTTTGTTTATGTTTTTAGCTAGGTTAGGACAGTGGTGCATGTCTTAGGCAAATGCTTATCTTGGTTTGACTGCAGCTAGAGGCAGCTGTGTGAATGTTGGCCTATTAGCAATATTATATTATTTTGACTAGCGTGGATGTGTTTAATTGTTTCGACAGTAAGTACATTTTATTTATCTTTTCCAAGTGTGATTCTGAATGATAGACAGTTTTCTATTTATCTTTGATTATAGTGCAATAGATTAGTTAGCTAGGGGTATTCGTAAGTTTTTCTTTTTTCATTTGCAGGCCGTAATTTCTCTTTTGGAGAATTATTTTCTTTATGCTGATCATTAGTTGATGACCTGCCCTGTAATCAATTGTGTTTAGACTGCTCTATCGGTTTGCCATACCATTGATGACCTGGCCTGTGTATTTCAATTGATGATGATGAAGATGCTGATGATGACAATGATGATGACGACGATTATGACCACCATCAATTGACTGTCCAGGCTAGTTAGAACTGAATATAGTTCCGTTTGCCACAGATTGGTGGTTTTGCCATGAAAGACAATTCGGCTTTGTGTAGACAACAGTGTTAGTGTCAGTAATATATAATATATAAACATACAAATTTTAGTGTTGGTGTGGTGTGAGGTGTAATTTTAAGTTAGTTAGGGCTTTTGGTTTATTTGAATGGTGTTAGTTTATTGAATGTTTAGTGCCTAAGTTTATGAATAGGTTTAGTTTTTTAAGAAATGGTTTAAGTGTGATTAATTAGGTTTATGATTTATCTTTAGTTTGTAAGAAATATAGTATTAAGGTTATGTTTTGTTTTTATATCCTTTTTGTCTACGAGTCCAGTTTATGATAACGTAAGGGGAAAGTTTGTGTTGCGGAAACAATTGTCTGCTTAGTGTGATCAAGGGTGTTGGGATTGTTCTTGTGACATCCCGCCACATTGTAAGTTATTTCTTTCGAATGTGCATTATAGCCTGGTTATTTTTTTTTATTATTTTGCATCTGCACTGTTGCTAAATTTGGCAGGTCGCCTTTTCTTTACCTCGTATTTCACAAAAGTTCACTAGTATATTATATTTTTTTCTAAGTATTAAAAATACGAGAAAAGGCGTCCAGGGGAGTGTTGATACGGGACATGGGATAAATGTCTTAAGTATGAGACAATCCTGTCAAATACAGACGTCTGGTCACCATGGATGTTAGGCATTTTTGCACTGTAAGACGGTTGTAACTGGGATGTATGATAAAATTTTAAATTTACTGTCACTTCTTTGTATCTTGTGTGGCCATACGATAATGAGTCAGTGATTTAATAATATAAAGGCAAATATGATATGCAAAAAAAGCTCTTATCATAATTTGATGGTTTAATAGCCTTTTAAAGTTTGGATGAGAAATGATTTCTTGAAAATTATATTTGTGGGAAAAAAACCATTAATATATTTTTGCATATGCCAAGGTTATGCTTTGTGCCGGGATGTAAAAGTAATTATTCAAGATTAGATGTTTCTGCATTCCGCTTCCAAAGGGATGAACAACGACGGCAGCTATGGATAAAAGTCATCCACAGCGAAGACTTTACACCTACGCTTAATACAGTAGTTTGTGCCAAGTATTTTGAAGAACATTTCATCGTTACAGAAGACAGCATTACACGTCCTGAGGGAAATGTGATCACCGCTAAGAGGGGGACGCCAACACTGACCAAGGATGCATACCCGACCACCTTTCATAATCAACCAAAATACATGTCACAGAAAGTACCACCAGCTCGTAGGAATCCGCAGAAAATAAAAGACGAGGTACTTGAATTAGAATAATTAAAGTTTCAGACATGGATGAAAAATGACAACATAGATAGTTTCAATGACTGTGTTAAAAACTTTACTAATAGGCTTTCTCAGTATTGGTTGTTTGTTTCAAGTGAAGACTGTGCATCTTTCCTTCAAGTTAATGGTGGGGACCAACCAGAGGTAATTGTATCTTTCAAAGTGATGAAAGACTTGAAAGTTTTATTATGGTACGAAAACACTACTTTAGATTCTATCAAATTCAAATGGCTTTTAGGATCAGAAAACAAATGTGATCGGTGGTCGAAATTTGAAAATTTAATGAGTTACTTGAGTTCTAACCTTGAATCAGCTGTTAGTGATGTTGACAAAGTGACCCCGTGTATTAAAGTTATTGAGGGGTTATTGGAAACTGAATCAGAAAATGAGAAGTGATCAAATGGGGGAGTGTTATGGTTCTGTTCTGAACAGTTAAGCATATTATGTAAAGGAAAAGTTACATACAGCTGTGATATTTTGGTTTGGCCAAAGAGTGTTTATTTGTCGTGGCCATCACTGTACATACATCTACGTGACAGCAAGGTCCTTATGCTTTCTCATACTGATTATCTAAGGAAGCTTAATGTAGCTAGTGCAAAGTCTGTGTGTACTGAAAATTCATATGACCTCTTTTTCAGAAATATTTTGCAAGACTAAAAAGTGAAGAAAATTTGTAAATGTGCTGCTTGATGAGATACATGTAAAGAAATGTCTCTCATATAAAGGAGGTAAAGTTTATGGTGCTTCATTAAACTCATGTAAACCTGTAACAAAAGTTCAGGCTTTTGTGAATTCATCAATCCTCTTGAAAAATAAACATGTTGCTGCTTTGTAACAAGTCTGCAATCTGACAGCACAGACACTTCTTGAGTTGACGCACAAAGATCTGGCGTTTCTCCATGATATAGAATACATTGTCGTATCATTAATCTCTGACAACAACTGGGCTAACAGAAATATGTTCGAGAAAATGTGTGATGGAAATCTTGCCTCCTCCATTCCAAATCCATATGATTCGACTGTGCCACTTTTCTTCCTTTATGATTCAGTTCATTTCCTGAAATCATACAAAATAATTGGTTAAATCAAAAAAATCCCATTCAAACTTTTGTAATACCTTCACCTTCCAACTTACAAATTCAGGAAAATGCAAATTTTCTGCCACTGAAAGAACTCTACAGAAAAGAACGTGATCAATATGTTAAACTAGCACCAGGTTTGTCAGAGAGAGTTCTTTTCCCTACTAATTTGGAAAGACAGAATGTACAGTTTGTTGTGAGACTGTTTGATGAAAAGAATGCAGCTGCATTGAAAACAATGAATACTTTTGATGTGCCAGGTACTATTAATTTCTTAGAGCAAATAATATCCTAGTGGTATATTGTAAATGTGAAAACTCCAAACAAAGGCGTTCACCTACGTCAGAAAGAATGTGACCCTATTTGGCAAGATTCATCTACAGATCCAAACTTGATATTTCACAGTAAATTTGATCACTGGCTTGGTGCTTGGGAAGAATTGGATATACCTCACCATGGAAGGAATGGTAAGTTGTCAAGAGAAACATATTTTGCTCTCAGGCACACTACATTATGTATTACTGGGGAAATTCCAAATAGATAAGCTAAAAAGTAGATTTGGACAGTATAAGAAGATGAGTGATACAAATTATAATGTAGCTGTTGCTTAAGTAATGGAGTCTGAAAAGAAACTAAAGATTATGAACTCTGGTCCATTAACTATCTTTGAATTAAATTCCTCTCCATGTAAACCTGACTCTAAGTGTAATTATGTTGACTGTTTGGAGATACTCAAGGAAGCTGAGGAATATGTGGATGAAGAAGACTTGTCAAAGGAAGATGAAAATGTTATAATATATATTGCAGGTTATGTTGCTCACAGCACTAAGACGAACCGGAAATGTCAACTATGTTTAAGTAGGTAGTAGGTTGGCCAGGGCACCAGCTGCCCGTTGAGATACTACTGCTAGAGAGTTATGGGGTCCTTTGACTGGACGGCCATACAGTACTACATTGTATCCTTCTCTCTGGTCACGGTTCTTTCCTTTGCCTACACATAGACCGAATAGTCTGGCCTTTCCTTTACAGATTCTCCTCTGTCCTCATACACCTGACAACACTGAGGTTACCAAACAATTCTTCGTCACCAAAGTGGTTAACTACTGTACTGTAATTGTTCAGTGGTTGCTTTCCTCATGGTAAGAGTAGAAGAGACTGTTTAGCTATGGTAAGCAGCTCTTCTAGGGGCAGGACACTCCAAAATCAAATTATTGTTCTCTAGTTTTGGGTAGTGCCATAGCCTCTGTACCATGGTCTTCCACTGTCTTGAGTTAGAGTTCTCTTGCTTGAGGGTACACTCGGGCACACTGTTCTATCTAGTTTCTCTTCCTGCTGTTTTGTTAAAGTGTTTATAGTTTATATAGAAAATATTTATTTTAATGTTGTTACTATTCTTTAAATATTTAATATTTCCTTGTTTCCTTTCCTCACTGGGCTATTTTCCCTGTTGGGGCCTCTGGGCTTATAGCATCCTGCTTTTCCAACTAGGGTTGTAGCTTAATAATAATAATAATAATAATAATAATAATAATAATAATAATAATAATAATAATAGGGGCTCTCTTGATAAAGCAATTGAAGATGATATTCCTGGCAATTATAAGTATCTCAAAATCCTTGACAGAGGTGGCTTGAATTGGCCAATAGATTTTACTCTTTCAGTTTGTATTTTCACTTACCAAGTATTTCAATCTCTCATTGGTAATTTCAAGAAAGATTTTCTGCAGTGCAATAATCAAAGAGAGGTTCTTGTTAAGCTAGCTTTAAATTTTCAAGTGAAGCCTTTTATTGTGAATGATTGTTGCTCATGTGGTAGATCAGTGAGTACACTACTTAGGATGTGTATCTAGCCTCTGGCCAGTATCTTATTGAATGATTTTACAAAGTGTTACAATAACACAATAAGTCATGAAAAAGTAAAAAGAGAACACTTTCAACAATTGACAATTAAGGTAATTTTGCAGGAATGTTTGTCCCTACTTCAATATGTCATTTTAAAATACTATAAATTGTTTGTAATTTCCCTTAAAATTCTGTCTTGATGTGTGTAATATGTTTCATGTATGCCGCAGAATACTACTAAAATCTTAGGCTTTCAAGAGTGTGCCTATTGTTATTACTATAGTATGATAGCGAGGTGAAAAATTTATTGCTATATTATTATCATTATAGTATCATGACAATGAGGTGTATATATATATATATATATATATATATATATATATATTATTATTATTATTATTATTATTATTATTATTGTTATTATTATTGTTATTATTATTTCAACCTGATAATAAGGTGAAAAAAATAATGCTCTGTCCTATCCCATGTCAATACTTAATGAATTTATGAAGCAACATAAATGGATAAAAACAGAAATAACTATTACAACAGGTTTGTAGC
>NC_090741.1:14388683-14391183 GCF_036898095.1 Palaemon carinicauda
GACAACACATTCCCTTGGAGTACTCCGCTGTTCACAGGAAATTCATTTGATAAGACTTATTTAACATTAACTTTGCCCTTGCTATGCTCATGAACAGACTTAAGTAAGAGAAATTCCATAATAGCGTAGGACTCTCCACAAAATTGACCAGTGCACACTATCAAAGGCTTTTTTCATAGTCCACGAATGCCATCAAAAGTGGATTTCTATATTCTAAGTATTGCTGTACAACATGTCTCAAAATAAAATTTTGGTCAGTGTAACTTCTACCTTTTCTAAATACTGCTTGTTCATCTCTCAGCCTTTTGTCAATCTTACTCTCCAGCCGCTTTAGAATATTATTATTATTATTATTATTATTATTATTATTATTATTATTATTATTATTATTACTTGCTAAGCTACAGCCCTAGTTGGAAAAGCAGGATACTATAAGCCCAGGGGCCCCAAAAGCAAAAATAGCCCAGTGAGGAAAGAAGACAAGGAAAACAATATTTTGAAAAGAGTAACAACATTAAAACAGATATTTCCTATATAAACTGTTAAAGCTTTGACAAAACAAGAGAAAGAGAATTTTTTTTTTATTAAGTAAATTTACATAGTATATACAGCAAGTATCTATATAGACAGATATGACACTTTTACAATATATATTTTACAATATTTTTAATACTTAATAAAAAAAAACATTAACTCTCATTGGTTTAAACTACAAAGTACTCTATAAAGTTTTTACCTCTAATGACACAGTATGCTTGTTAAATATTTTCAACATATTTGCGGGTAAAATGTTTCTCTATATCGTATGAATTTGATAGGACCCACTTGGTGTATTTTATTCTACATCTTAATAAGGAGATTCTTTCTGAAGGAGATACATTGTCATACCATTGCTATACCATACACAATTTATATATTCAATGAGAAGAATATTTATTGTGTTTACCTGTTTCTTGGTTTTACATGTGTAGTCCATCATCAAAAACTTTATTGGTTGTTCTACTTTTACTATACATATTTCTAAAATTAAGGTTTGAAACCACTCCCATATGGGTTTAACATACATACAAAAATATACAACATGTAAATGATTTTCTACTTCCATATATTTGTTACAGAAATTATCATTTCTTATATTTAGTACTCTAAGCCTTTCTTTTGTGGCTAATGATTCATACAAAAATCTGTACATCAAACTTCTCTGGTACGAATCAACATATTTACACAATAGATTATTCCATATATCCTTCCAGTCAAAGAGTGGATATCTCTCCAATACAATAGGCATATGTTCTGGCATTATAGACCTGTAAATATTTTTACTTTTAACATGTGGAAAGTTCGGAATTTTTATCAATTTCCTTAGGGTATCAACAATATAATTGTAGAAAGGAGTACCCGAGTTTGATACATCATGACAATTTTCCAAACGAAACATGTAACTTATTCTAATACGTGTAAAATAAAGGGCTAGCTGCCTTCCATAACTTTCTGAATGAATAATCTTCAAATATGTGCTCGTTAGAATAGCTGCTGCCTTGTAATACACATTGATTATACCTATGCCTCCTTTCGCTTTTGGAAGATAAAGGGATTCTCTCTTAATAGGCTGATACGTTCCACACCACAGGTACCGAAAGATTGCTTGTTCTAGTAGTTTTGCTTTGCTCTTTATCAATGGAAACACGTGGCACATGTACCACACTTTACTTAAGATTAAGGAATTAATAATGACAGCTTTTTGATACATAAACAAAAATCTGTTTGAGAGCATGTTTACTCTTACCTGAACTTTGCTAATGAGTTCATCCCAGTTTCCTTTAACCATTTCTTCATAATCATTGCATAGCAACATCCCTAATACAGTGCATTTGTTCTTATGTTGCAACCATTCAACTGGCCATTCATTTCGATGTTTCCAGTTACCCAGTCCGATAACACAAGTTTTTTTCACGATTTAGCTCTGTCCCTGTAGCTTGCTCAAATTTCGCTATTGTATGGAACACAGAGAAAGAGAAATTAGATAGAATAGTGTGCCCGAGTGTACCCTCAAGGAAGAGGAATGTTACCCAAGATAATGGAAGACCATGGTACAGAGACTATGGCACTACCCAAGACTAGAGAACAATGGTTTGAATTTGGAGTGTCCTTCTCCTAGAAGGGCTGCTTACCATAGCTAAACTGTCTTTTTACCCTTACCAAGAGGAAAGTGGCCACTGAACAATTGCAGTGCAGTAACCCCTTGGATGGAGAAGAATTGTTTGGTAATCTTAGTGTTGTCAGGTGTATGAGGACAAGCGAGAGCATGTAAAGAATGGGCCAGACCATTCGATGTGTGTGTACTCAAATGGAAAATGAACCGTAACCAGAGAGAGGGATCCAATGTAGTACTGTCTGGCCAGACAAAGGACCCCATAACACTCTAGCAGTAGTATCTCAATGGGTGGCTGGTTCCCTGGCCACCCTACTACCTATAAGCGTACAATATATTTTCATAACA
>NC_090741.1:14401183-14406183 GCF_036898095.1 Palaemon carinicauda
TAGAGAACTTCTGATAATGGAAAAAAAAAAAATATTGAAAATAAGATTCCACTTTCCGTAAAATGGAAATTATTTAAATTAAATGGTCATGCCAGTAATAACTTATGCATCACAAGCCTTTAGTCTTACCAATGCCTTAAAACATAAGCTAGTTACAACTCCAAGAGCTACGAAATAAGTAACATGCGTACGAGAGCCAACTAAATTAGAGGTTATTCTAATAACACGTTAAAAATGGAAACAGACGTAAGCAGGACGTATAATGAGAATGACAGATAACAGATGTACATCATGAATAATAGAATGGGAGCCAAGAGATTGCAAACGAAGCAAAGGAAGGAAGGAAGAGAAGACGATGGATTGGCTCCTTTGGGAAAAATCTACGGGAAAGGAATGGCATAGAAATACCTTAAAAAAAACGCATGCGGGATACCCTTATCCTGCAGTGGACTATAGTTAGATATTGGTTTTGTCATAATTGTCAGTTTTTGTGTGGAAAATATACATCATATGAGTTTCCGTAAAATATTCAACAGCAGCCAAGTGATCTTGAATCTGCGAAGTGTTTCGAAAGCAGGTGAAATGAGAAATGATGAATTGGGTAAAACACTATGCACTTGTTGATTTGGTTGCTGTTGGGCAAGATACCATTCAGCCTTCAAGAAAAAAAAATCTACCGTAGGATATGTGGTCGTCCTAAATGTTTTACAGTGTTAGAGGCAATGAATATGCTAGTGTCACTTGGAGTCAAATCGAGAGTAATACTAATTCACTTTAAGTGGGAATCTTTATGGAAAAGAGGTTGAGCTATCAACTGATAAAACAGGAAAAGTTGAACTACAGGAAAATAAGGATAAGACATTTTTGTTTCTGTGAAAAAAAAAAAAAAAAAAAAAAAAACGAAAACCAGTTGTGTGTTTTTGTTATGTAAAGAACAATATTCTGACAGAAGTCATGCCGAGAAACAAAAGTGGCATAGGATTGTAAATGTAACCTCTAAAATAGTGCTGAGGACATAAGTTCAAAGGTGTAGGAAACTAATGAGTATCAACCACAGGAAACTTTTTAACTGACTTTGTTTCATTTACTCCAGATAGCCTCAACTGCCTCGGTAAAACCATTGCCTTAAAAACAAAAAGGAAAACAAAGAAAATTTTATGGGAAGTATACAGCCATTTCACGTGCTATACTAACAGCAGCTAGACCAAGCTCTCTCATACTCCCTTTACAAATAGGTTCTGATTTGTGCTTCTTATACTGAGGCAGCACGCTTCCTTACATGCAGTTAGTGGGGTTAATACTATTTCTCCCTCTTCCAGACACCTAAAACTAGTTCATAAGCCTGTTGAAAAAGCATGAATAACTACAATATCCTTCCCCCACGATTGAAGACCCAAACCAGCAGAGATGGTTGAAGTAGAAAACGACTGTATTCTTCAGTATGAAATTTGAAATGTTGCTCACGAGTGCTACATGCAAGGGACAGTGACAATATCCTAGCAGAACAATGACCTTACGACTGACCATATAGCATATGCATATGATCAGTGCCTAGGCTCCCTTTCCATGCAAGCTAATACCAGGAAGGGCCAGGCAATGTCTGCTGATGACTCAACATGTAGACCTATAGGGTCCCCCAAAACCCCCAGGTTGCAAACACTACAAGAAACGATCAAGCTTGAGCAGAACTCAAATCCCAGTCCTGCAGATCATTAGGCAGGGACGTTTCCAGTAGGGTATCACAGCCTAATGAATGGGAATCCCTCTGTGGTTCAAGATATTGGTGCTCTGTCAAATTACTAAATAAAATCAAATTAACTTTGGCTTCTTTGCCTCTAACAGAGGCTGCTGCACAATTTCATTCCTTACTATGTATCCCCAAGCACAAAAGCGGTTGAGAAATGACTTGCCATCTATACAATTGTGTTGGAATGTGACTATTAAAAGATTGGTAGGCCTACTAATCACTACAGATAAAGACCCTCTCCATTAGACCTGATAAACATTGTATGACTGTCACTCTCACCTGTGGAAAGGAGGAGTAGAATGTTCTGCGTTTCTTGTTTCTTGCGAGAGACTCGTTTCCGAATGCTGACATCATTATTGATGAAGGTGACTGTGATGATCCTATTGATGACATTGTAGAAAACTCAATAATGCCAGAGAGTGCAGCAACTCATTGAATAGTATAGTCAGAATAGGACAATAGTATACCACCTACCTGTTATATTACCATCATACTATAAAATCACCCGACTATATTTCATGATCTTCCTATAAAGAAAAAAATTAATAGCTTGTCATGAAATACACTGAGAAGACCGTCGCTATAAAGAAACCCAAACTTTTAGTAATGCACCAAAAATTAGTATAGCAATAACTAACTAGAGGGGTGTAAGTCTTTTTGCGTGGGGGCAGCAAAAGTTTGAAAAATCACTGAAAATAATGGGGAGGAAACCAAGTTAGAAGAGATTTCCAGATATCTGACAGCAGATTGCCGCAACAAGAAAATCAATTTTTTTGGCGATTTTTATGTAATCAATTACAATATGTACACAATGACTATCAAAAGACACCGGTAGGCCAACTTAAAAAATTCACCAAAACATACTAACGATGTGGATTCTTTGCAATAAACTCATTCACAATATCAACCAAGTGAGGGATATCAGTTTTCCAAGCCCACTATGTTTTTACTTATCATATATTATATTTATTTTTTTTTTTACTTATAATTTTTTCTTAAAGCTTTCAACGTTGTTTTTATATTTATTTTCATCTGATTTCTATATTAGAGAATGGATTATCTAATGTTTCCAATAACAATAACGTTACTTTTCTTCGGTTTTAAACTATGGTGATCTACTTAGCATATATATATATATATATATATATATATATATATATATATATATATATATATATATATATATATATATATATATGTGTGTGTGTGTGTGTGTTTATATATACATATATATATATATATATATATATATATATATATATATAAGAGTATATATAATTTTTGTATATATACATATATATATATATATATATATATATATATATATATCTATATATATATATATATATATATATATATATATATATATATATATATATATATATATATTTATATATATATATATATATATATATATATATATATATATTTATATATATATATATATATTGGTTTGTTTTTGTGTAGAGTAGGTAAAACAAACAGGAGAATCAGCTATAGACAAATGTAGAATAGGAACATGAAATGACATTGGTGACATGGTTGTAGAGTGTGCTAAAATAATATATAAAATCATAGACACCTTTTTTATAAAAAGGAACAGAGACGATAGACATGGAGAACCTGAACTGTAGAAACGAAAAACGAAATAGTGAAAAAGCTTTATTTATTTGAATATATAACAGGTTTAAACAAGTGATAGCCAAGCGACCATGGAATTGAGATAACTAAAATTTGTCTAGATCTAAGGAAATAAAAAAAATATAATCTTAATAAAGAAAATGAACACTCCAGTAATGAGTTTAGTTTAGTGATACAATATAAGTATCCATAGCTACATGATAAAATTGTGGCAAATAAAGAAGAAATTAATAGTAATTTGATAAAATCAATATTAGAATTGGCACAAGAAATAGGTGAAAAGTTTCTAAGCAAGATCAAGGAAAGCTACTAGAAAATGCCAAAAATCTAATAAAGGGAAGATTAGAAATGAGGGTAAAATCCAAGTGAGATAAAATAGAATTAGGACAACTATCCAAAACATTAAACAAACTAAAACACGAGACATTCGTAAACACAATCAGACCAAAATTGAGTAAACACTAAAGAAAGAAAGAAGTATAAAGTTAATGAAAAGAAGACTTGGAACAAGGTGTCAACGGAGATTTGCTTTAACGGATAAAAATAGAGTGAAAAAAATTGCAGCGGTTTGTTATACAATACTATGCTATATGGATATAAGAAATAACTCTGCCAATGAAAATAATGAAACACCTGAGCAGGTACCGAAAGTAAGAGTAGAAGTAGAATAAGTATCAAAAAGCACGAAAAGAGGCAAATTAGAAGAAGATGGCCTAAAAAAGGGTTTATAAATTGAAGAAGTATATTTCATAGTAGTAAATCCCTCAGAACTTTACACAAAGTATTTGCGAGACTGCTCTATACTTTAATTGGAAAAAAATTTATTGCTTTATTTTACAAAAAGAGACACAAAAACCGGAAAAATTACCGCCCAATAAATTTACTTTCAATAATACATGAAATATTTACAAAGATCCCATTAGGTAATATGGAGAGAAAGCTAGATTTTGATGTGCCAAGAGAGCAGGCAGGTCTTAGAAGCAGATATTCAACTACTGACCATATCCATGTAAATGACCTACAAGTATTAACATATACATCATAAACATGAGGCCTTACTAAAGCCATAGAACAGGGTGGTCCAACTACAGGCCCGCGGGTCAAGTGTGGCCCGCGAAGGGATTTTCTGTGGCCCTCCAACACTGACCTAATTATGCAGTGTGATTTAATATTTCAAAACCTTACTGGCCCTAAAATGATCCCTCCTGAATACTAAATAAATATAAAAAATTAAAAATAATGATATAATATTAAGATTACACATTTCAGTAGAATTTCAGTACTCTCTCTCTCTCTCTCTCTCTCTCTCTCTCTCTCTCTCTCTCTCTCTCTCTCTCTCTCTCCTCTCTCTCTCTCCATCCAAACCATGCGTTCAATGCAAAAGTTTAATTTACTTTTGACGGTAGATAGAGTAATGATAATAACAATAACCAATATAAATGTAACAAGATTAAGGAAAACCGTGAATAGAATCGGTATCGAACCCCTGATGTTTCGAATAGTTTTCAGCTTGCCTCTGTTTTGCAGTTCAGCGCTATTGTTCATAACGTCTTTCCATATTGAGCCAAATAAGAAATGAAAGTACTGTGATATGAACAGAGCATACGATATG
>NC_090741.1:14413683-14416183 GCF_036898095.1 Palaemon carinicauda
ATATATATACATACTGTATATATATATATATATATATATATATATATATATATATATATATATATATATATATACATATATATATATACATATATATATATATATATATATATATATATATATATATACATACTGTATATATATATATATATATATATATATATATATATATATATATATATATATATATATATATATATATATATATTTTATATTCCCAGTCCAAAAAAAGAAATACTTTGAATCATGTATAGTATTTTATTTTAATTTAACTCTTGCATATATTTTATTTGAAACAACCGGACAATTAAGGACTTGAAAAATTCTCTATCCAATTAAGGAAACAATGAAAAGGGAGCTAACTTTGCTATAAATATTCCTATAGAAAGCTCGTATTTTATGGCTGCTGTACATTGTTTGTGTCCTAATTAGGATAAGCAATATAAAGGAAAACAGTTGAAAATCATGTTATATCTGTAACAAGGCAAATGCTATTGTTGCTCTTATAATAGTTTTTCTTTATTGTTGTTTAAATGAATATACCTTATAAAAACTCCCCTGCTTCCCATTAGATAATAGAATCAATCAGTTAATGCTTGACAAAGCTACGTTTAATTCTCAAGATGATATTGTTTACACATTATCTTTTTATATATAATTACGCTTACCCAAGTATCCTTACTTTCATTTATATTTTGCGTCATCTGACTGTTCCACGATGT
The DNA here is from genome assembly GCF_036898095.1 of Palaemon carinicauda. Classification (NCBI taxonomy): domain Eukaryota; kingdom Metazoa; phylum Arthropoda; class Malacostraca; order Decapoda; family Palaemonidae; genus Palaemon; species Palaemon carinicauda. The sequence continues at coordinate 14,414,406 of NC_090741.1, forward strand.
TTTGCGACCATGGAACATCAGGTATATCTTAGTATTATCGAGTCTTAAGGCGTAAATAAACAACTTTAATTTCTTGTAACCTATACAAATTTTCTATACTTATTGACTTAAATATTTACAAGTTTGTATGTAAATACTCTCTTGTTTAATTCCACGAGGATTCACTGTTATAAAAGAGCTATCTCAATATAATTGAAAGAGTACACGTGAGAGACAGTGCTAAGTGTTGCAGTCGTTTTAGGAAAGTTTGAAACTTTGTTGACAATGCTTCTCTGTTGGTTATCATGCGGTTAATGTAGTGGGCTGTTTCTGCACAGGGATTCAATCGTCAGGAGTCAAGAAATATTTTATGGTTTGGTACTGATCGTTGTCTTCTCTTTTGACAAGAAATAGCATTTGTCATTGAGATAAGATATCATCGTGTGTAGAATATGATCCTTGTTTGATTTAAGGTTTTTCAGATAAGACTAATATATCATATAGTACAGTTATGTTTAAAATGATCACATGAATGGCGGCAACACACTCTCCAAATGGCAATCGTTTCTACTATAAAAAAAAAAAAAAACGTGAACGAAATTCCTACTCTTATCGTTACCAAAGGAGAACAAGAAATAAGATAAAGCCTTAGGTGTATCTAACCTCCAGTGAGTTTATCGAATGTTTTAAAAAGACGGATTTAGCCTAGCCTTGAACAGGACCCAGTCCACTCTAATACAGTCATGACGAATAATACCCGTTGCTTTTGTACACTTGCGTTCTTTATTTTTGTCTAAAAGTTTTCTTTATTATGATTTTGTTGTACGAACTTTGGGGGAATATTATTAAAGCACGTGAATAATATTGCTTTCACAATGAACAGAATTAAGAGCGTTGCCTTACGTAAAGCAGAGTAATGCTTATCAATGTTAAATAAATCTTCATTGTTGATGGTTTTACTAATCATCATCATCATTATCATCATCATCGTCTCGTTCTACGCAGATTGACGCAAAGGTCTCGGTTATATTTCACCAATCGTCTCTTCTTGAGTTTTTAAATCAACATATCTCCAATCATCAGTTCCTACTTTACGCTTCATAGTCCAGAGCCATGTAGGCCTAGATCTTCCTACTCTTCTAGTGCCTTGTTCCTTGTTATATACTGTATGTTTTACATAATATGATTTAAGAGACAGTAATACATGCCCAAATTCATACACAATTGGACATCTTTGTGGTCCCGTGTTTGTATGAAGAGTAAATTTCTGGGAAAGTTTTTTTTTTTTTCAGAATTCTCAAATTCGCTGGTGCTTGGTCAAATTCTACTTCCTTCAGATATTAGATTTTACTTGGAACAGTCAAAAGAGAGGTATTCATAAACGTTACATAATACAACTTGAATCTCCCTTTGGAAATCGGAAAATAGTGAAAAGAACTGTGACATCGTAAAAGAAAACGAAATCGCTTTTATTAAGAACTCTGGATGTGCCCAATATTAATAAGGAGAGTGTCACTTGGCATACACAAAGGATGACGACAATGAACTACGAATAACAATGAAATAAAACACTGGACACGGAAAAGGGTGAAACTTTGGGTATGTTTGTTGAGGTTTTAAATGAAAGTGACTCCTCGGTATCGGTATCGAACACTGTCATAACACGTGTATTGACATATCGACCACTATCGTGACACCGATAGCGCTCTCTCTCTCTCTCTCTCTCTCTCTCTCTCTCTCTCTCTCTCTCTCTCTCTCTCTCTCTCTCTCTCTCTCATTATACCTTTGCAGAATTGTTT